>NW_015090880.1:7932292-7983585 GCF_001431845.1 Calidris pugnax
ATGCTACGATAATATGCAACCTACGGACACTTTGATTAATTGCATGAAATAAACTTAAAAAAAAAAAAAACAAAAAAAAAAAAAAAAAATACAAACAAAACTAAAACAACCCCCAAACCAATACAAAAGCGGGAAATGCATGTGTGGCCATGCCTCACAAAATAGGTCGGATAATTGAAGGGAGTCCCGCAGACCGCTGTGGCAAGCTGAAAGTAGGCGATCGGATCTTGGCTGTGAATGGGTGCTCCATCACCAACAAGTCGCATTCAGACATCGTCAACCTCATTAAGGAAGCGGGAAACACCGTTACCCTGCGCATCATTCCAGGAGATGGTAAAGTATATGTTTCCTGCTGTCTTATCTGACCCTCTCGTTGGTTTTGTTCCCGGGCTTTTTTGCATCAGTCAGAGCTGCAAAGTCACAGAGGACTCAATTTCCACTCCCACTTTGGGAATTAGCGGTGAGGGAGGTTGTGAGTCTTCCATAGCTTTATTTTTTGCTTCTTTCTGTAGAAATGGGAGTTCTTTTTTAAAATAAGGAGGTGCTGATTCTTCATTAAAAAAAATAATACTCCATTCTATCCTGTTCTTCCACTTACCTCCTTAAAATGATCTTCTGTAAATTTGATGTATATCTCAGTACACTTTGATTTGGTTCTTAGGATAATAATGCAGCTTTAGAATGTGTGGGGATCACTCCTTAATATGTGGGATTCCTGAAGCTTTGTATATACTCAAGCAGGCTATAGAGTAAAGAGATCACAGAAAGGGATAAACACTTTGTCATGTTTTAAGCTGTTTGAAAAGAAGATTTGGTTTTATTCCGGGTAAGTTGCTTTGGGAGCTAACTCAGTACATTTTGAAATGAGTTTGTTAAATGGTGATGGCTCTGGAGCTGCTCTGTGCTTGCAGCTGATCATTGTAAGAATTACCCTGGACAGGATCTCACTGTTTCAGATCAGAGGGAAAGTGCAGGATCCCTAATAATATGCTGATGCTTGGTACTAGTTTCAGGTCATTAAAAATTAGGATCTGTGTCATATATCAGTTTCATTAAATTGATCCCTAGCTGTGATGCCAAATAGGAACATAGAAGAAATATATGTAAAATATCTGTAACAGAACTAAAATTGGTGTCATTCTAAATTCTAAGCATTTTGTTTGTTCATTGTCCTGCTCTGCCGTGGATGGGTTCACAGGGAGAACTCGTTAGGCAGAAATCCTTTTACATTGCTCTCTTTTTAAGCTGAATCCATGGGTATAAGATTTGATGGCTTTTATATAGCGCTAAAGAGCATTTCTTAAGGGTCGTATGGGACTTTATTTGCATTCCGTTAAGTATAGAGAAAGCATGATTAAGTTTGAAGGAAAGGTTGGGAAAGCATGGCTGAATTGATCCTGGTACCTGTAAAGCAGAATGAAGAAGTTGCATGATGAGATTTCCAGTGAGAAGCACTTAGTAATTGCTAATTCTCACACTTTCTAATCTGAAACATGGATATTGTTACCCCACAGAGCATGATTGTGCTATCTGTAAAAACAAGCCAGGTTGAAAAATGATCTGGTTATAAATTATTTCTGTTTAGGATAATCTGTTTTGCTTAAAGGCTTTATTTTCCTACTGTTTAGTGGCTACCGGGTCAAATGGTGTATGATCCTTTGCCGCTTCCAGCAAATTGACTATTCATGAATAATAAAATGGCTGTGAATCAGGTATAAGAAATAAGTATCTTTGGAATGGTTTAAGATTTTTTAAGAGGAACGTAGCCTCCTGATGTGAATGCTCACACAGTCTTGTTCATGCTGTACAAAAGACCATGTTAAATTGTTTAGGTTAGAAGGGAGATCTGTAGCTGTGACTGACATTAGGTATTCCTAGAGAAGTTGGAAAGCTGTAATTTAGAGAAGGAGTCATCTCTTTTCTCTCATAGCAATGCAGACTTCAGATCTTCTTATTTATTGTCCCTTTGAAATTTCAAGTTGGGTGGCCAACTCTGCATAGTATTACCTCCATTTAATTTCCAAAAGCCAGTAAGACCAGACATTCAAAGTCACTGAGAGTTTTGCTCTAAAACCCATGAGATTTAAGAAATTTGCCTTAATGTTGTTTTCTTTTTGTTATCTTTGGGTGCTTTTGTTGATTTGTAGTTTTATTCGTGTTGATTTTGAGGTGCTTTTTTGGTAAATATAAATGGTCTGATAGTGTACTTGAAGGGGGAGGCGGAAATAAATCAGAAGCTGTGCTTCTCGGATAAGTGTGAAACTAAGACTCACCACAAGACTCACAATAAACTCACATTTCTAATCTCTTCTAACATTATTGAAAACAAAAAGGGGTTTTGCTTTGTAATAAGTCTTGCACCAGCTCATTGGCGTAGACCATTGCAGGAGTGTGTTTGCAATGAAATTATGATAGTTTAAGGTGCTACCAGCTGATGCAAGGATACAGAAACCTGAAAGATGACAAGCTTAGATGAGGCATTTAATTGGTGTCTGAGTGTTCTAGGGCAGAACAGGGCAAAGAATCAATTTAAATATATAGGATTTAGAAAGTACAAGTGTAATTCTACTAGAGATAATTTTTCTTGTATTTGTGTTCTGTTCCACTTTTGCACGGTGGCTGGCACACGTCCTGAACCCGTGGCTAAAAAGCTAGCAAAATTATGCACAACTCCTGACTCATGGGATAGGGTGGGCTAAAGATAGATGCAGTACAGTGGAGTGAAGATACAGCTGTACCAAAGATGTGTTGTTGCTCTGCTTGGTATTCTTAGTGTGACCTACTAAAAGGGTAGGAATCTTGCATTCTCTTTGAAGCCCATCTTCATCAGATCTCCAAATATTTGTGGAGGATTTCAGAGGCTTTTGTTGTGGATGAATCCAGAACACATAAACCACGTTTCACGGCCTTCTTATGTCGGAGACCAATTTTAGCATCAGGGCATCTTTACAAAATACACAGGATTATTTCTTAAACTCCAGCAGTGTAAGCACAC
The DNA here is from genome assembly GCF_001431845.1 of Calidris pugnax. Lineage (NCBI taxonomy): Eukaryota > Metazoa > Chordata > Aves > Charadriiformes > Scolopacidae > Calidris > Calidris pugnax. The sequence goes on from NW_015090880.1 coordinate 7,935,288, forward strand.
AGAGGCACGGCTCCTTACACAAGCCAGCTGTCAGTGGCACGTTCTCACAAGGACATGTTTTGCTCATGCCTACCCGGAGAGGTGCAGGCAAACCCAGGAGCTTCTCTCGCTCTCTGAGCCACTGGACACAAGCCAGGTCTGGTCTGGAAGATGTTACAGCTCCATATGCTGAGGGTTTGGGGATGTTCACTTGGGCACAGTGCTGCAGGCAAAGGAGCTGTGCTCTCGCTGCACCCATCTGTTTAAATGTTTCTTCTTTTTTCTCTTTCCCTTTTCCTGAGTTTCGCTTGACATGCAGTAGCTGCAGAAAGGAAAAGCCTTCACCTCGTCTAGATTTCTCCACAGTTAAAATAAATCCACGAAATAAAATAAGTTCCCAGGACCAAATAAGCCTATGACCACCATCTCTCCTTGATTCACGCAAAAAATCTCCCATTTCTGCAATATTGTATTGCAGCTGGACCCTGTTTAATAATGGCAGATTTCTCCATAGTCAATAAAATGAATTACCGGATGCCTGGAGCTTAAGAGGCAAACAAGGGCAGGGTAGAAGACCTTGTAATTTTATGTTGGAAAGCCAGATGTTTCCACCCGGTTTTTGTTGCTGTTGTCTGATGGTGCCTTTTTTTTAAAGTGGAATTGGAACTAGATAAATTCAGTCAAAAACCAAGATACATGGCCTTAGTTTTAGGCAGAATTTTAAATGAGTTCTGGGTTAACTCTGGTCTTATTGAAGTCTATGATATAGCTCTGAAACGGCAAGGAGACTGTTTTGCCGTGCCCTACTGTGAGGGACACCTAAATAGTCCCTTTTCAGTCGTGCCTACAGGAACTCCCTTCCCAGTTTTGTGAAGCAGGAGAGAGGGCCTCTCCTGGAGGCACCTCCTTCTGTGTGTAGAGTAATCTGGCATTTGCACAAGCTGATGTTGGGCTGAGTGCTCTTTACTTTCGCATAAATTGTGTTTTGAAGTTAATCCTGCTCTCAGTATTCTCTTGGTGAGCCCTTCTGTAAATGGTACCCAGAGCTGCTGATGCATTTGGTAGAGGTGGTTCCATGTCCCTGTGTGCAGCTTTGAGTGCTCAGGCAGCAGCGGGTTGTATTTCAAAGATGGGTTGCAGTAAGTTTGGGTTTTAGCCACATTCAATATCACCTTGTGAGGTATTAGGTAAATCACATCTCAATCCTACTGAAGATTGCAGTTTCTGACAGAGGAAGCACTGCTAAGTTTATAATCCATGGAATAGTTATTGCTACTATAAAATTAATCCAGCCAACCTACCGTATTTGGAGACTTTAATGATTGGAATTCATGTCGTTAAACAACAGACAAAATTGTCTTCAACCCTTCTTCCAGAAGTCAGTCTTCATTCTTAGTGTGCCTGATGGTCAAAGGTGTTTCTAATCCAGATTTCCCAATTTTATTTTTTTTCTTTTCCCAATTGATTGTACAGCTTCATATACATAATTACTATGACTTAGTTTAGATTTTAATCTGTTAATTTTTGGATTTAAAACATTTGAGCCAATCTCAAGTTATTTAAAACCAACATAATGATGCTTTCCAGTGAAATGCCTTTGGAAAACTTGTTTATTTTCAGTGAATAGCCAATGGTTTGCACTCATAATGAAAAAAAAATTTATTTTGCAGAATCCTCCAATGCTACTTTATTGACCAATGCAGAAAAAATTGCTACAATTACAACCACACATACTCCTCAGCAAATACCACAGGAGACCAGGTCAGATTGTTTTCCTTGAGAGCGTGTTGACATGCTCTCTCTTCAGTTACCTCTTGATCATCTTCACATCCCATGAGCTCTATTTTTCCTCTCTCCCTCTTTCTCTTATTCATTACAGCAGGAACAACACCAAACCAAAGCAGGAATCTCAGTTTGATTTCAAAGCACCCCAAGCAGCGCAGGTAAGGAGTACCTTTCTAATTGTTTTGTTTACCACAGACTGTTGCTTCCAATCTGCTTGAGGGCTGTGTTCAAATATTTCCTTTGAAAAATCCTACTGGGAGGTTGTTCTCCCTCGGTCTGTTTGCTGGAGAAAGAGGAATTTGCTGATGTGTTATGTGTTGCTGTTGTTTCAGCTGAGAAACATTTCCAACACATTCTCATCAAGACTTTTAGGAAGGAAAAAAAAAAAGAAAGAAAAAAAGCTGATGTTTTTACGACAGTAATAATTTATGTGTTTGTTTATTGGCTTGTATGTTTTGAGGGACCTCTCCAGAAAGTGCTGTTGTGTGTAAATGATAAATTCAGAGGACAGAAAAGGGCAAAACCTAATAAGGGGCAATAGCTGGAGTGTTCCAGCTATTATTAGAGAGATTATCTGTCTCACTGTTATCTTTCCTTGCCACTGGCCATCCCAGAAGTAACCTCTTCCATTAAGGGTTTCAAAACATCCTTACACTAACAGCATTTGTGAAAAACAATGTGTGTGCTTCTGAGCTTCTTGTAAGGGAATAGATGAGGTGGTAACAAAAAGAAAAGCCACCACCATGGCATAGACTCATCCCAGGTCCCACTAGACATTTAGCTAAAGGCTGGAAAAGAGGTTGCCCCAGCCTTCATTTGGAGTTAGTGGAACACTACCACCCTCCCGAAATGTGCCTTTCTGCATGGGCACAGGGGGTGGTGTACGACAGAGGTGCCTAAAAATGCATGGGATGTGGCCAAGCATTCAAACAGCCCTTTGCAGACCACTGCCAGCACTCCAAATTGCAGCGTGAAGTCTGAGGAAGCAGGAAATCCTAGTCTGTGTGTGAAAATTCAACTAATTCTTTTTTTTTTTTTAGTTATAAGTAACAAAATTAATAATGCTCATTGATTGAATAATTTCAAAATGAGAGTAGAGCAGCATTTAACTTTCTGTCTAATTGCGCGTATGTTGTCTTCCCTCCAGCAGGACCAAGATTTTTACACTGTTGAGCTGGAAAGAGGAGCCAAAGGGTTTGGCTTTAGCCTGCGAGGTGGCCGGGAGTACAATATGGATCTGTACGTGTTGCGGCTAGCGGAGGATGGTCCAGCTGAGAGATGTGGGAAGATGAGGGTACGCACAAACAGATTTAACAAACCCCTTTCTTTGCACTAAGCTGACTTTCCTGCCTCTCCCTTACAGGCACACCTTCTTCCACGCCAGCTAAAAGGAAAATTAAATGTTAACTGAAAGGAGCGGAGGTTCCTATTTATTTCTGTCAATGGTTTCTGTCACTCTTTGTACACACTCTGTAGCAGTGTGTGTGCATTGGAGGAATTCACTCCCTTGTTCCATCCCAGGTTTCCAAATTCTAATACATAATCTGACTTTTAAAGCCTAACAAAGATCCAAGTAGCAATGAAAATGTAATAGCCACAATCTTTGTCAGCTCTTTTAAAGCTGCAGCCGTGCATAGAGGATTGAGGTGTCCCACTTGATCCTCTCCTCTGCTAGCGGGCAGAGTGGGCAGAGAGCATGTATATTGACCCATGGATTACAAAATTATAATTTAGTTTTTGATCAGTATTAACTGTTCACTTCAGATATCAGTTAAATTATAAGCATTATAACCAGAGCATGTGCTATAAAATGCCTACAGAAAAAATAAATTGACAAGTTTTATGTAGTCCTTGCCTCTCTGTTAGAGAATGCATTATAACTTTACTGCATGTCTTTTTCTTCTCCAGATATATCATGCAAAGGGCATTTTCAAAATTCTTTTTCTAGGGGTAGATTTATAGGTCCAAAATTTTTGCTGATGAAAATAAATCAATGCTGCCCTGTGGAAGTCAATGCTTTGACAGGCTCTTCCAAGACCTGTTTTCCTATCCTGATAAATTATTATATTTACAAAAGCAACTTTTCTGGTTCTTAATAGGTATCTATATCCAAGTGAGAAATGGACCTGGAAAAGCAACTTGAACATTCCTGTTACAGCAGACTGTAAAACAACCAACCTCTTTGACCAAATAATTTTGATTACAAATAATCAAAATAACACCAGTTCTAACACAGCTCTAGCTATTGAGCAATACAGGAACGCAATGTGGTTTTACAGAACAGCAATGAAATATTTTGATACCTTAAGCTTTTTCTGTCATCTTCAAATCCCAAGCCCCTACACAGGTTTTTGAGGCTTGTCACTGGAAGGATTTGGTCCTATTTAGCTTCACCTGGTGCATAGCTGTTCTTCCACCTTTGCTGGGGCCATTGTCTTGTGGTCTGCTGGTGGTGACACTTGTGGGGGCTCGTTCCTAATCTTAGACTCTTTTCTTCTATTACATTGACAGATCGGTGATGAAATCTTAGAGATCAACGGAGAAACTACCAAGAACATGAAGCACGCTCGGGCCATCGAACTGATTAAAAATGGTGGCCGCAGGGTCCGCCTGTTTCTGAAACGTGGAGATGGCTCTGTCCCAGAATATGGTGGGTCAAACTATGAAAACATTCCTTTCTTCCCTGGCATCACTCCATGAATGATATGTCTCAAGATCTGAAGCGGGAATTCTTTTTTATTTTCCTTTCTCACCAGTGTCTTACCAACCTTTGCAACATATGGTTAATTGCCTCGCTTGTGCTGAATTTTCTACACATTTCATCCTTTGCTTGCTTCCATGGACTTGGGGCGCAGTGTAAGGCAAGATCATCATAGCAGTATTTTTGGTGATCAGAGAGGAAAACAAAACAAAACAAAACAAAAAAAAACCTTATTGTCTTGTCCAGCCAAACAAGGAATGTTATTGAACTGTGCCAAACTGTTTCTCAGCGGCTGAATTGTTGTTTCAAATAGGTCTCTACTATCAATGCAAAAACCGGGATCCTGAGTTACTATTCTGAAGCAGTGATTTTTTTTTTTGGTTAGGTTTTTCTCTTAGTTCCTGTCTGTATCCATAGACATGAATGCCGAGATGGCTTACGAGATTTTTGCCTTCCCTTTAATATTTATGTAAATATTTATAAAGTTATTTAAGAAAAGAAGGGAAAAAAAAAAAAAGCTTTACTGCAAAAATATATTGATTTGGCCTCCTGAGCCCTTTTCTCCCCTCTTAAACTGTCTGCTGGTTTCAACTAGTTAATTTGTAAGGTCTGAAAAGGTGAGGAGGTTATGAAAAGGTGCTCTCGTGTCTGTCTTGGGGGAAACATTCCGACCTCGTTTCTTACTAAGAATTGCATTAGATTTCCTTTTCTTCCCCCGGAGGTTGGATTGCTGGGTGGCTTAACTTAGCACGCTATTTAATATTATAATTATGTCTTATTTATTTGAGATAATTGTCAAATATTGTGCCCTCGATGGAGGGCTACTCCCAACCAAAGGTCTTTGAGGTTTCTATAGAAACTGATGATTGAAGGGATGTCCTTTATACTTTTCTCCCCGTATTTGGGTTATTTCTGTGTCAGTAAGTACTGTGTTTATCATTCACTCCATGTCCTAAAATCAGAAACAAAATCCTTTTGCACAATTTATGAACTAGATTTTCTTTTCATTTACTGTACCACGTTGGGGAGTTTCTCCTCCCTCTGTTAATTATTTAACTTTAAATGACCAATTCAGAGTATAACCAACAAACAATTGAAGTGTTGAACAATACGGAAGGGAAGTTGTGGGTTTACACTTCTGTAATATAAATAGCACACCGGAAGGTTCAATGATGGCACTGAAATTCTGTAATGTTCTTTCTACTTTTGTCTTTTCCTATACTCCTTTGGATGTACAGTACTGTATCATATGCTAGACTGCATAAATACCCTGTAAATTAAGTGCTTCACTTCTCAAAGCATATGTCTGTTGCACTGAGGATGGAAATCCACCACCAATTTTCTTTTGGCTAATGCTAAACCACTAAACGTTCATTCTCCAAGCAAGGATTTAATATACAGGGGTTGCACTACTGTAAAGAATATCCTTGTAACATTTGGGACTCCTTCCTCTCTTCGTTCTGTTCGCTGCAGTCGCAAATGGTTCCTCTAATAATGTTAAGTTCCAATATTTTTCTGACTCGATTGGAACGTGCTTCTCTATGAGGCTGTATATTTTTGTAATGAGTTTTGTACTTATTTTTAATGTTGTGGTCTCTGGTGGACTTTATTTTTCGTTGTTGTTTGATTGTTAATGTTTTTTCTATGACATTCTGTGTCGCTGTTCCAGCTGTCTTTTAGAATGGATGCTCTCGTTGTCTGGGTTATCGAATCACCTCTTAGATGTCTCTTTATGTCACGATAATAACAACTGCTGTCTTTGCAGCCTTATATTTGGGTGAAGCCTAGACAATCTGACTGGAAAAATAAACTTTCTTTATTCTAAGATAAAATATGAAGATTTTTCTTTCTTTCATCTTTATTATAGGGAATCTAAATTTTCTACTTTTCTCTTTCTCTTTCTCCTACTTTTCTTGGTGCTGGGCTCTTCCTTCCTCAGCGATGATACCTCCTAATATCGCTGCATGTATGAGAAATGACAAGCTCGGGGAGTCTTGCTTCTACCTTATGGGCCATAATCAAACTACGGTTTGTAGCTAAAATCAATATTAGGTGTTTTTGTGCTGTGGCCTAATTCCCTCACATTGCTTTCCGCTTTGCTATATCTTATATGTACAGCAGTTCATTCCGAGCACCCTGCGTCCCCCGAATTGTAAGTACACCACAGGACACCTTTAAACCTCGCTTGTACCTTGGGCGGTAGCCAGGTTGCTGCAAGCCACGTGCTTACAGCCACGGAAAAGCGGTGTGGTCCCCGGCTGCTGCCTGAAAAAGCTAATAAGCAAAAAATGCACACACGTGAGTTGCCACACGGGTTTCACCTGGAAATCACAAAACTCATGGGCCCACGCACACACCGACCCTCCCAAGCTAAGGAATGGCAGAGCCACCCAACGGGAGACGCTTTGCCTGTTGGCAGGAGGAGAGAGCGTGTAGAGTGTTTGGCCTGGGGGGAGGGAAGACACAAAGGAGAAAAACAGAAAATACAAAAAAACTGTCCCCACAAGTGTTTGTGAGGGTTTTCAGTTGTTGTCATCGGGGTGTAGCCCACCTCCAGGTGGGTGTCTGGCTGCGAGCGGCAGGAAGGCCGCAGGAAGCCTAGCGAGCGCCCGCCGAGCTGCTCTGCAGAAGTTGCTTTAAAAAAGGAAACAATAAGCAAATAAAAGCAGCGCTCGCATTAAGTCAGCGCAGCTACTTTAATGTTTGCCGTGTCTATAATGAATCATTCATAAACATCCGTTACAAATGACGTGGGGAATTGTAGCTTAGCTACAGCGCAGGTTCTTTAGGTTTGGGGTTGGGGTTTTTCCTTCTGCTTTGCAGTTCTCTCGCAGAGGTAGCTCAGCTGTATTTTACCTGAAGTACTACATTAAAAATAATGAGCTGGAGATTAGGTTTTAATCAAAGCCATCCTACATATTACAATATCTTTCCATTGCTTTGAAATGAAAAAAATCATAACTTTTGTCATCATTGTTCGAATCATTGTGGCAAAACCAAAATCTACCCTAGGCCTTTTCATAACGTGGTAGAACTAAGTGAGATTAAGTAACGTCTTAAATGAAATGGAAATTGCACAATTACAGTCTAATTCTCACACCTTCAAAATGTTATTTTACAAGGTGAAAACGTAATAAACAATTCTATTTTCTGTACATTTTCTCCTATTTGAAACAAGGCCTCCCACACCTGGAAGGCAATTCTTTCAAAAGACTTAAAAGAAAAAAAAAAATCCTTTCCTAAAGGCCCTTTTTATTGGAAACTGTTCAAAAAAACAGCCAACAGCCCGAACTACAATATATATATATATTTATTTATTTTTTCCCACTGGAAAGAAAGTAGTGTAACCGAAACACTATGATTTGGGCTTGGGGAAAATGTAAAATGCCCCCTGACCAGAAGAGCATAAAGATGATATCGGCTTGGACCAAAACACGGCTAACGAACAGAGCAGCACCAGTACTAACCCGTAACTCTCCTTGTTCGCAGTTAAATTAACAAAAGCTTCGGTTAGCCTTCGCTGACTGCTTTAACAGTTGTTTGTTTTTGTCACTAATGAAGTCTGAAGAGTGATAAGTGGTGTCACGGCGCCGCGGAAGGCATGGGTACCAAACGCTTTGCTGTTATTTTCTTTCAGACCCCAGCAGTGACAGGAACAGTCCCGCCACAGGTTCACAAAATGTATCGGAAATGAAACCCGTGCCATCCGACCGACGGCAGCACCCATCATCGGAGTCCAGTTATCCACCAGACCTTCACAAATCATCACAACATGGGGACAAGCGGACTTACGTTAGAGACCTAAAAGGCAGCAGAGAGTTTAGCAGACATCCCAACGAACACCACACTTGGAATGGGACTTCTAAAACCAACGACCACGTGCCAGGCAGGAGGACGGAGAGGTCGCCGGAGAGGAGGCGCGAGAGGCAGCCAGAGAGGCCGGTGGTGAACGGGCAGAAGAGGAGGTCTCCCGAAAAGCGGAGGGAAGGGACGAGGAGCGCCGACAACACTTTGGAGAGGCGGGAACGCCACGAGAGGAGGAGAGACCTCTCCCCGGAGAGGCGCAGGGAGCGCTCGCCCGGCCGCCGGCGGCGCTCGCTGGAGAGACTCACGGAGCCCAGGAGGTCGCCCGATCGGAGAAGAGAGAACTCCCTCGACCGACGGGCCAAGTCATCCGACCGGCGGAGGGAGAGGTCGCCCGACAGACGGCTCCGGGAGGAACGAGCCGGCCACCGGGAGAGGGAAGAGCCCGGCTGGAAGCAGGAGCCGAGCCGCAGGCACCCCCCCGAGCAGCGCAGGCGGCCGTACAAGGAGTGCAGCACCGACCTCAGCATCTGAGGGGCTCCTGCGGGGTCCCCCGTCGCCTTCCCCCACCCCACGGGAGCGGAGGAGAGAGCGCGGGAGCTGAATCCATCCGGCTTTCGCAGGCGAGGAGACATCCGGCACCTGCTCATCCTACAAACCTTTTATGCAGATGAAATCTTAAAAAAAACAAAACAAAACAAAAGTGTTGTGCCTGATGTATAATATTAAAGAAAGTATTTTTCAGTGTATTCTTTTTTTTTTTTTAATTACTTGCCAAATGTTGGTCCTAAAGGATTATAAAAATTTTGTTTCTACATTCTTTGTAGATTTCTTAAGAGTAATTCCTTTATTGGGCTACTTTCCCCCCCTCCCCAATATAGTAAATGGGGGTAGCCGGTAATATAATATAGGCAAAGGATTTTATCACCAAGTTTGAATAATTTGATCCAGACTGTTCTCTAGTGACTCACTGCTACACTGTATGTAGAAAATTTTTTAAGGGTTGGGGGTGGGGAAGGAAGAAAATTGTTCATCTCAGTAGGAATGGAGCGCTCCTGCTGAAGGAATTAAAAGAGAAAGAGACAAATGTTCCTAAAATTACAAGAACTGTTTGAAGAGACTACTGTTTCAATGAAGGATATTTATAATAATATTAAATAATAAAAAAAAAAAAAATAAATACAAACCCACACAGCACAAGATGATTTACGATAAGGAATTTCTAGTTTGTTCTGTGAACAGTTTATACTTTCAGGCCCCCTCTACAGGATGCGCGAAGGCAGAAAGACTGGTAACCACCATGCCTGTGTCACACACTAACGTAGACTGTTGATCTCTCATTAGCCTCAGCAACATTTAATGATAATTTCATTAAGGCAGCCGCTGCAGCCCTGCTCATCTTCTAGATGTATATGGACAGCAACCCGAGCATGCATGGTATTGTGTGTCTGCTTTGGAGCAAGGGAAGGGATCGGGATCCCGGGACAAGGCACGATGCGGTGGGAGCAAAGTCCTCTCTCTCGGAGTAGGTGTATTCCTTCTGCTCAGACAAAACCAGTGGGCTTCTCTTATTTTGCCAAATTCCAAAAGCTCTCTCTTCTTCTCGCTTTTTATTTAAAGTTTTGGGTTTGTTTTTTTTTTTACTGGTTCATCCTTACTGAGACAAAAGGAGTGCACTTGCTGGGAAAAAAAAAAAAAAAAAGGGAAAAAAAGGAAAAAAAAAATTAAAAAAAAGATGTATCAAAGGAAAACCACAGGCAAAAAGAGGCAATCAGTGGGACAACCTGGTTGTAGAAGCCTATCCATACTGGTTATATGCTGTAAATTTGAATCTAAGAACAGCAGCAAAAGGGAAAACCTGCAAGTTTCTAAGTTGTATTTTCAAATTTGCAAGTTGTGTGGTAAGTCTGCTGTAGTATTGGTATAAGATTTTAATGGATTACTGCCTAGCTGAGCCAAAATGTTTGCCGTTACTGTTGGACCACTAAAGTAAACTGCTGCTTTTTACAGTGCATTGGTGTGTACATGTAATACTGTTTCACATTTTCCATATGAACACAAAAGCATTGCAAGTCTATCACTGTTGTTGCCATGGTACTGTAAAAACAAAACCAAGAAAGAAGATGGCCGATCATTGTGTGTACAGTTTAAATTGTAATTAATAGAGCCTGTTGGAAAAAAAACCAAAACTGTTGCCTTTTTCTTGTATAAAAGAGGATTTATGACAAAATTTAGCTGTGAGGAATGTGATTAAGTGTTTATATTTCTGAAAATGGAACAAATTGATTCAGGGGATATATTTTAATGTAAACTGAATCAGGTATGTAAAGCTGTTTTAAAATGGGAGACTATATAAGTAATTCTAAAGCTTTTGTTGGTTTGAATATCATTTCTTTCTTCATGGTGGGCCTGCTTACCTATTATTAAGCACTTGTATGCAGTCTATGTTCCTCAATCATCATTTCTTGCAATGTGCTATAGACATCATGCTCTTTTCTGTGTTGATGAAAAGCAGTATGTGGGCCAATCTTTTTTATAAAACACTATGCATATATAAATACTACATTGTTCATAGCTTTATTTGATTTATTTGGTTTATACATAACACTAGTCTGAGTAGATGTGGACTTACCCAGTACGAGCTTCTTTCCTTGGAACAGACACTATGTATATGATGTAGCAACAAAGAAGGAGAAAGTCTGTGAATGCTATTTTTATTATCAAATAAAGTTTTCCATACAAAGCATACGAAGAGTGTAGTGATAAGATAAAGGAGGAGCCACACCTTAACGTTACTTACTCATCCCTGTCTAAATTAGTAAACTATAGGTTACAGTCTCCAAGGGCCATCCATTAAATTAATCATTTGACAAGCCTTAAAGCACAGGTTCCCAGTTTTCCAATATAAAATTTTCTTCCCCAAATTACCCAGAAGCTAAGGGTTTAGGTGAAGCAGGGTCTGTTACTACATCTGAGTTGTGTATCACTGGTCCTTCATACTACTTCAGCACGTGCAACAGTGTAAAATCAAGACAAGGCAGCAACTGCTCTATTTCCATTGTTGACATTGTTGTTGCCATTTATATATGTATTTATAGGTGTGTATATATATATATATCACTGAGAGTGTGTGTCTTCCATATCTTAGATTGTAAAATGTGTAAAGACTATTAACTTCAGGTTGCAAAACTGTTTACCTTCCATAGATTTTTAAAATAACTTTTAAATATCGTATTAAATATCAGGATCCACTCATATGTTTTCCTGACAATTCAGCTCGCCTGCTGGGCATCCTGGCAGCTTGAGAGCATTACCAGTGAATGGTTTGTATTTCCAATCACAGCATCTGCAGAGGGAATTGTCTTATGCAGCCTGAGTCTTTAGGGATGGGGTTGGGTCACTGAGAAAGTGTTTGGATATTTTAGGTTTGAATCTTTTATGATGTTCAATGCCTTTTTACTCTGACCTTGTATCGTACTGGTACACGCTGGTTCTGAATTTGTATATTCTGCTGTTACTACTGTTTGTCCTCTCCTTGTTCACATTACAGCATAGTTTAAGTGGTCTTGGAGAGCTGATTAGGTGAGTCTCAAGCTTATGAAGTGTGTCTTTGAAGTGTTGAGCCTTAAGCTAAAGAAGATATTACATAGTTAATATCAAAATTACATCTTACAGAAACGTTCAATTTAAAAAATGCTGCAAGTTGACAAAAAGAAGTTATTCAAGGACCCTTGTTAGTGGTGGTATCCTTTCTAGTGCTTCCAAACCCACTGAGAGCTGGAGCCCTGCTCTAAAGCATCAGCATTTGCCGCTCCATATTCCATGGTGCAGCCTTATTCACTTTAATTAATTCCAGCCTTACTTCTGACCATAAAATATTTTTCAAAACTTCTAAAAATGAAAAGAAACCCTTTTTTTAGATTGCATCTTGGCTCATGTTTTGTCAAATGATGTTCTACAACGATGAAGCTGCCAAGACGATGAATTAGAGTGTGTTTCTGATGAAGAACTGAAAAGTTTATGAAGTGGTAAGTGAAAAAGCTCTGCAAATTGGTATTGTTAGTTTTGGGGTTTGTTTTGGGTTTGAGTTTTCCATGTTTTTTTTATCAGTGTTACATGGTTGGGATCCTCTGTGCTCAATCCTGTCATTTGCATAAGTGCTGATTAATACCTTGAAGGTTTTTGTCTATGGAGGGACTGGTCAACCGGTGTGGAGAACTAAGTAAGTTTTGAACTTTTTGGTTAGAGCTGCGAATAACTTCTGGGTTTGCTGAGCTACATTTGCTGCCTTTATACCCTTTCACTCAATACACTCCCTCTTGAATATTCATTCCTTGGCATTCGAGCCAGTGTTTTATTTAATAGTGATCTTGTGTTAAATCCATCTGCTGTAGTGTGCTTGTTTTATCACCGGAGTAGTAATTATAGACACTGTTCTCCTCCTCACTTTGATATCTTTTGTTACAACAGGCTTTCAGCTCTGTCTCTTGGCTGACTGTTCTACTGAAGAACGTTATAAATGGCTCATAATATGTTCAGTTTATTTGGCTCTCATAAATAGTATCAGGAAAAGATGTCATTTATGACCCACTGCTGCCATCTGTAAATGTGTGCCTGTTAGGCCTTTGGGATTGTATTTTCTTAAGATTTATTTTTTAAAAAGGCAGAGTAGGAACTAAAAAAAAACATATCCCAATTTATTTAGCAGTTATTGTAAATCGCGTGAGTCTGAGATGATGCCAGTTTCTGGTTTGGATGTGATGCTAATCCATCAGCATTGCTTCCTGGGTATATAATGAAGTGGCAGTAAAGTGTCACACAAATGGAAAATTGTGGGTTTTCAGGACAGAGAGGAGTATAAAATATGTGCTGCCAGAAGAGTTGCTGCTTAATGCGTGTAGAGATTCAGTGGCTGGGATTGACCATGGTATGACAATCTGACACACAAGCACAAACCTTCAAGTTAAAGATTGCTTTTCAGAATTTAAGGCATTTGTATTCCTTTTTCCTTACTGCCTTTATTGCCATGAGATCACAGCAAGATCGTGTTGTACCTGCACAACATACTGGGAAAAACTTGGCTTCACTTTTTAGGGCATCCTCTTCTTTTCCAAATTCCTGTAAGAGGACTTCAAACCGTATCTTCAAATGAGCTCTTGGCAATAAACATACAGGATGCTGTGATAGGAAATTTACCTTCTAAAATGCTTTCATAAATAATAAACAGCCATCAAAGTTTTCAAGTCCATTGCTGTGAATGCAGAGTTGCTGATATATTTGAAGTTACTGTTTCTGGATATTTCCAGGGCCTGGGAGAGAAAGTCAGCACCCTTGCTCTTTCCCAAGTGGAATTGTGCCAACTGCAGGATTGTTTCTAAAACAAACCAACAAATTATATCAAAATGTAGGAAATTGTCTGCAGAATTGTCTGAACTCTCAATTAAATGCCCATAAGTGGCCAAGGCCCTGAGCACATCCTATCAACTAGGGTATAACTGCCGTTAAAATCAAGTGCTCAGGTGTATTTACCCCCATGTTTCAGATGATACATGGTCTAGTGGAAGGGGTGTTGGAACTCGATGATCTTGAAGGTCCCTTCCGACATTAACCATTCTATGATTCTATGATTTTGGGGCCCAACTGATTTTGCATGTCTGGGCCTAAAGGCACCATCAGATGAGCTCTGGCAAGTCAGAGGAAGGCAGTACATGCCCCAGCCCTTCCACTTCAAACATCTCTGCGTAAACTCATTTCGATGATAATGTGGGCTAAAATGGTGTGTCCTTCAGTTGAAGCAGCAGAGATGAACCCCCGTCATCCATGTTGCTGACTGGGCAGACAGAAAGGGCTGTTGTCTTCTCTGGCAGCACGTGAATAGAAAATTCTCAATTTCAAAGAGTGGTCTGAGCCTCACGAGGTTGAAATGTAAGAGGTTTAATCTCTTCAAGGAGTCTCATTAGCTTTAATTTTGCAGCAAATAGTTTTTTAAAAGGGAACTTTTGAGGAGGTTTGCTACAGGAGGAGGGAGAGAAGACCAGAAAGTGGCCTGCAGAGAAGTACTTAAGCTCAGTATTTTCTTTGGATATACTCAAGCAAATCCAAATCGCTGGCATCGTGCCTCAGACAAAGTTATTTCATCCATTCCTAAGCTGATGTGACCTCAGTGCTAACTGTAAAAAACAGTCAGGCTGGTGTGGAACAGGAATTCCACCTTGCTTACATGGTTTTTGTACACCAGGCTTCATCTCCACCCCTATGTCATCTGTGAGCAGCTTTAAATTTCCTCATTCTTTCCTTTGTGCTTGTCAGAAATCTCAGTCTTCAGATTTTCTGTCTGTCCTTAGAGGACTGAGCTTTTGTGACATTACCTTGCCCCTGCTGTGAGCTAAGAGCATATGCGTGGATGTATCTGTGGCTGAGCTTGTCTGCAGTAATTCACTGAGTCCAAAAAACGGGGATGGTGAGACTGTCCTTCCAAGCCTGGTGACTCCTGTAAGCATGAATGAGATTTGTTGAATTAGCTGTCTTGCTTCTTTCTAAGGATAGTCAGAAAGAGGAATGTCTGGGGGAGGAAGTTGGCTGAGGCTCATTCCATATGTGCTAGAGAAAATATTGATTGGATGTGGAAGCAACTTGGAGAGTTTCTTGAGGACTCAGGCTTTTGTTCCACATAAATGAGCAGTTTTTTCCTCATTGTTTCTCAGTAAGATCCTTCTGGATCCTGTTTTTGCTTCTGAGACTCCAGTTTTCTTTGGGGACCCACAGGCAACTTCTTTCCTTTCTGTTTGATCCAGCAATTGTTGCCACTGCTTTGAAGTGCTGAGTCTGCTGGCAAAGCCCTTGCCTTTGTAACCCCTGAACTGCGGTTGTGTAACGCGGGGCTCACTTCCAAGAACACGAGGCGGTTTCTCTGCTGTTCAGTACAGCACCAGACACGGTCAGCATGTCCCACTTCTGCTCCTCAGTGGAAACAGAGGTCCTAACCGCAGGCGTGGAGAGCTGAGGAGAGGGCATCCTCAGACAGAGCCAAGAGTCGCTCTCTGAAGGTGCACCAAAGCACCATGTCCAACGGGTATCCAGATGTGACACAGAAACTAAAAGAAGTCGTAAAATTTGTGTGGCTGATTCACAGTACTGAATTTATTATTCTAGGAAACGCTTTGCTGAATGGTTTGAAGATGTTTATAAAGATCCCAGCACACATTATTAGCATGGTAGTAATAACAGAAAAGGCCATAAAAAAAATACATGGCATATGGTTTTTTGTCATGCTTTCTTATATTCTTGTTGAGGATGCACCAGACATCTGTTTTCCTTCTCTAGTCCCTTCTGTGGTTGAAAGGATAACTTGATGGGACAGGTGGTTTTTGAAAAAATGCTAGGGATATGAAAAAGAAATCTTCTTGCTGGAACCTCAGAGAAAAAATCTGAACGCATTCTTCAGTGGTCCTTGGAAAGTATCATTTTATACAAGTGATACTTGATGTCACTTAATATACATACTTAACATATCTGAAAAAGGTTTAATTCTTATAAAAGAAACTGCTAACTGCACCTTCCTAGCATGCATGGCACATATTGGCCCAAACAGTTCTTTTTTTCCCTCTGACCAATTACCAGGGTTGAAAATTGCCTACCGCTGAATTTCCTTATGCTTTTGGGACAGCTTGGTCTGGAAGTCTTCATCTTAATTGTGCAATAACAATGAAAAAATATGCAAACTATAAACAGCTCTGAAGTGCTTAACTTGACAACACACGCAATTTTGATTATCTAGAGCCTGGAACAAGCCGGCATGAGGGACCCTGTATCTGGAGGGTGCATCACTGTCGGCTGGTGCCTTCCAGCTGCTGCCCATGAAGCTGGAGCATCTGGGGCTCGGAGGCAGCTGGGCTGCATTTATCCCAGCTCCCAGTGGCATGAACTGGTGGACACACAGCTCTGTGTTCCTCCTGAGTGCCTGTGTGTGTCTCCGGGGCATCCCCCAGCTAGGAGAGGGGTTCTCCTCCATGAAGACCTCCAAGTAAGGGGGGCTGCTTCCTTTTGCTGAGAGCTGATTGATGAACACTGCTGTCCCCTATGACATTGCATCAACTCATATATTTTACCCTGAATTTCTGCATATCATCTCAGAGATCAATCTCTGTATGTAACTAGTATTAATATTTAAGATCTTTGCTTCTGGCATTGCATTGCTTCAGCATGTTGCAAAAATTCATATCCCTCTGCTTACTAAAGGTTTCATTCATCAGTCTGACTCTTCTTATTCCAATTATGATTTAATAAAGATAGATCCTTCTTTTAACACAGCTCCATGGCATTTCCAAATTATTTATCCTTTCTATGACTGACATGTGTTTTACAGCCACCAAGTCTCATGACTTTTGCATCAAAATTTCTTTTCTAAAAAGGATGCACACGATTCAGAGAGCCAAAAATAGACACACACTGCCTTCAGGTTTAGATGTGCTTTACGCCCTGCTTCATTGCGAAAAATGGTCCAGAAGGATAGCTTTTTGGAGGGAAAAGTGAATTTCACAGCAAAGTACTGAGTAATGAGACAAGGAGACTGTTGTGAGCTTTGTTATGAAGTGTGTATATTCTTGTTGGCATGTCTGTCCAGAATGAGGTATGGTTTTCAGTATATTTTATATGTAAGTTTTTTCTGCTTTGTTTTTTTTCAGTTTGCCTTCCTACTTGAAATCTCCTATAGTTGCTAAAGCCTCATGATTTATATCACTATCCTGCGGTATCTCTTTTGATAAAGCGGTGCATACAGTTGATTCCTTTATTTTCAGCATGCTCTTTGCCTTTATCAAGTTTTATTGCAAACCACAGCAATTCATTCTTCCTCAGTCTATGGTTCCTACAAGGTCTTGTACTAAAGGCAGAATGTTGTGAGAGATGGGGTTTCATTTATCAGAACAAAATTGCATCAACAGTTTTGCAGCAAAATGGAAAAGTTGGGGAAACAGTGAAAAGCTGCACCAGCAGATTTCATACATCAGACTATTAGCAAAAAAACTGATTTTCCAATTTTGCTCAAAAACAGAGCAACTTTTGTTTGCGTGGAGTCCTGCCAAACCCACATTAATTGTATTTAATTTGATTGCTTGGAGCCCAGATGAAAATGCTTTTCAAATAATTAGTTGACTGTAATCATGGAGATCCTGATTTAGAAAAAAGTCTTGCTGAGGAAAGCGTACAAGTATATGCCTGAGTCAAGGGAAGTAATCATTTAATTTAGAGCCTTCCTGAGCAAGGTCAGGATTGTTCATAGGAGTCATAATGACCAGCATTCTCTCAACCTGTGCCAGAAACAACACCTCTTGTGGTCTACTGATTAATGGTTTTCATGGTTTCCTGACCTTGGTTTGACCACTCTGACAAGAATCTCCTCATCTGAGACTTGTCCCACATGTGCTATCAAGTGGCAATGCCCCTGGTGCAGTATGAGCACCTTCAAAACCTGGTTGTATCTTTGTGTCCTGTTACTGCCCTCTCCATTCCCAGGAAGCTCCTCTTTGTGATGTTCTCCCCATGTTTCTCCACTTGCTCTGCTCTGTGGTGCTCATGTTCTTCAGGATGGAGACTGGCTCTACGTTGGGGATATCCATTCATCCTGGTGTGCTGGATGAGAAGAGCATCTCTTTTCTCTCATGATCACTGGTAGCAAATATTTAGAGGGTTTCTATTTCTTTTTGCCACGGATTCTTATAGTCCCCATGCTGGGCAATGTTCCCCATCTTGTCATGGTATTCATGGCTCAGCCGCAGATGTGTACCCAGAGTCATAAGACACATTTAAGCCTACAACATCATCAGATCCTGACTGAGAGGGCTCAAGACCCCGTCAGGTTAGGTTCAACAAGGCCAAGTGCTGGGTCCTGCACTTGGGTTACAACAACCCCAGGCAGCGCTACAGGCTGGGGGCAGAGTGGCTGGAGCTGCCTGGCAGAAAAGGACCTGGGGGTCTTGGTTGACTATTGGCTGAACATGAGCCAGCAGTGTGTCCAGGTGGCCAACAAGGCCAGCATCATCCTGGCCTGTATCAGGAACAGCGTGGTGAGTAGGACTTGGGAGGTGATCATCCCCCTGTACTGGGCACTGGTGAGGCCCCACCTCCAGTGCTGTGTCCATTTTCAGGCCCCTTCCCACAAAAAAGACATTGAGGGGGTGGGGGTGAGGGGTTGGTCCCTTCCAACCTAGACAATTCTATGATTCTGTGGTTCTGTGATTCTATGATTCTAAGGCTAATTGAAGGATGCAGGAAAGAACACTGCTGCACTCCCCTTGATAAATCCCTCTGCACTGTCAGCGAGCAGAGCTTTGTATTGACGTTAAGGTGCCAAAAAAACAGGTATACAGAACTGTGCAGGGGATTCAAATAAAATAGTGTTTCCATAGCAATGAAGTAGTTATGTGCTACACAAATGGTCTAGAGTCATTAAAAAATTGGGAGGAGAAGCTGAAGTTTGAGTATTTGCTATGGTGGAAGTGAACCAGAAATGCTAAGGGAAAGGCAGATGTTGAAACAAAGATAAAGCCAAGCGCGCAGAAAATCATTTTCTTAAAAACAAAACAAACAAACAAAAAAGGCCTGTCAGAATGATAGTCAGGGTAGCATTTAGCTCTCAATGACTAAGTTAAGAACAAAAAGACTGCAAAAATCAAGCAAAATGGAAAGGTAAACAACTGAAGAAAGATTTCTGCTCAAAAGATAGCAGAAAGTTTTTCAAATTTTTGATATTTTGTCAGAATGTTAATCTTTGTAAAATTCCACCTTCCTGTAAGCTTGTAGAAAAAAAAAACAAACAAACCCAATCCAAAGCAACAAACCCTGAAAAACAAACCCCACCAAAAAATCCTGAAGCAGCGCACCCTTCAAATGTTACTGTGTTTTTCCTCTCATGGTACACCCATAAGAAGACCTGGCAGTGGAAGTGTTTCAGTGTCGTATGAATATTAAACGTAAAGAAGCAGAGTAGCAGATACAGAGTAGATAGAACTGGGGAAACAGAGAAAACCATGGACTGCTTTTCCCCACACACTCTCATTTTCTCTCTTTGCATATTTAGCAGGGTTAAAACTAGGTCAGGCTCTGCCCGCCATGTGCTGAGGCTGCGGCTGTGACATTAGCCTGGAGCTGCCTCTGGCTGCTGTCAGTTTTCAGGGCTGGTATGAGATTTCTGGTGGAGCCGCCGAGCCTGATCTTCCTCTTGCAGATGGTGGCGTAAATCGGAGCGACTCTGCCGAGGCAGTGGAGTAAGGCATGGCCAGGGATGGAGAAAGCACGGGCCAAGTACCTGCCAGCGCTGTGAGAACCAGCGGGAGACCGATCCTGAAGGTATGGCCAGGGAGGACCAGAAGGGACTGTTGTAGGAACAACATTCAGCCTTAGGGCAGGAGGCTGGGTCACAGCAGTGCTCCTGACTTTGGAGAAGGGATGGTTTCACACTCCTCTGCTGGAGAGGCAGCCAAAGGCTTTCTTACTGACCTGGACAGGGGTGGGGGGACAAGATGTGTGGGCAGGGACATCTGAGCTGGGTTAAATGTAAGTCTGCCTGTCAGACACCACATCTACCCTTACTGAAGAGAAAACAGAGCAGTGATTCTTCCCCATATGAAATAACGTCAGCACACAGCTGCTCGCCACCATTTGGTGCCCCTTTTTCCTGAGCAAGAGCATCACTGGCAAAGAACCAGACCCTGGTTGGGGTGCTCGGTGCCAGCGCGTTGGCATTAGAGGAGATGAAACACTTTGTGCTCCAGAGTCAGCAATTCCTTGTCAAGGTCTGGCTCCCAGAAGTCAGGCTGAGGGGCAGTGAGGTTCACCATGGCAGTGGGAAGGGTCAGCCCAATTTCAGCAGGACCTGTGGGAGGTTCTGAAGTGGGGAGAAGACAGGACCAGCCTGGCAGGTGGGAGCAGTTTCTGTGTCACCCGGTGCTCCTTGGTTTCTTCTGATCATGCCTTCTTACTGGTCTGTCTCGCTACCAGCATCCCCTCGTGGAAACCTGGCCTATGTCACCACGTTCTATGGCATGTGAATCCCTGCATCCAATTACAGGGTGTTTTTTATACTATAATAGAGTTTAAAGGACAAACCAAAGTCCTCTAACTGAAGTTCCTTGGGTTTCTGAAAGAAACCCATCTTCACAGGGAAGTGTAAATCCTAATATGCTGACACTGCAGCAATCTATGAGCCCTGTCAAATGGATCTTTAACAAAGTAGGGTCAGTATTGACAAGGTGAGAGATTTATTTCTTTTTTTATTATTCAGAAACACAAAATAAGTCAATGGGAAGGGAGGCCATTCCCCAACATACCTCTGAGAAACTCCCAAAACAATACCCATAATGTTCATGATAAGAAAAGCTTGGAGGGCGCACAGACTTTGGGTCCCAGGCTGGGGAGAATGTACCTGTTCTTTTTGTGATGGGCTATTTTTTTTTATTTTGCCCTTTCTCTAATGATTAATACATCAAGACTGTGTTTTCAGAAGGAAAAATCATCACAGTACCTCACCCCGAACATGTGGGTCAGGAGGTTGGTGGGGTGGAATGAACAGCACCTAAATGAGGTTGCTGTATTCACTGTCTGGAGAATTTCCTTCTCCATGCGTTAAATTCTGATCTGAAGGACCTAAAATCAAATGGTAGGAAGACTACAGTTTGTTTTTATTCCTGTCACCCAGGACAAAATGGTGGACTTCTAGAGTGTCTTGACAATAGTAGGATGTAGGGAGGAGGAGGCAGTAAACATGAAAAGAGAGCAAACTAAGTGTCTCCCTTGGTTTTGGCCGAGCTGAGCGGTGAAATGAAGGCAGTATATCAGCCAGTGCTCTTGTGTAAAGGATGCAGGCTGCATCTGTCATGCTTCACAGGCTGCAGAAGCTATTAGCCTTTGTGAAAGGCAGAATATTTCACTAGGAATAGTTGAACCATCCCTGATCTGCTGGGTGTTGTTGAAATGGGCTCTCAGGCTCGGTACTCGATCAGCCCAGCTGTGCTGAGCAGGGTTTCTGGCTAAGTCCCTGGGTACAGTGGGGACTTTGGGTCCATGGGGTCCCTCTGAGTAGCACCCACCATGCTGGGGAGAATTCACCAGCTGCAGCCCTGTGACACGTATGTTTGATGGGGCAACCAGGACAGGACGAGGGTGCTGGAGATGGTGGCACTGACTTGAGGAACTGACAGTGAAGCTGATGCAGCTCTCCAAATCTGAGCCCTGCAGAGCAGCCGGGGCTGAGCTGAGCAAGAGCTCTTAGAGCCCTTCCAGCTGAGCGCCAAGCAATGGCCATCCAAAAGCTGAGGATGCAGACCTCAGGGCACTCCCACCCAGCTGCAACACATGGTTCAGCTCAGGACTAACGAGACGGCTGGCACGGAGGCTGGAGGAGAGCTGCTCATCTGCTGCGTTTTGTACAAGGGCAGATGTATTTGGCAGCAGTAGATGTGACAGTCCTGAGCAGATTCTCGCTTCCGAACGCGCTGGTTGCTGTCTTAGAAACTAGGCACCTGCAGTTTATTTCTATGCAAGCACGCACGTAGGCAGTCCCCAGTGCCCCCCGCCAGGATTTCCTGCATGCTAAACATGGACAAAGACTGTGGGTTTGGTTTTTTTTCAGCCATCAAACAAGTGAATCTAATGGGTTCCTTCAATCAAGGTTTGAATCCATCAGATCACCCGCCCTCAGGTAAATGCAATCTGCTCTCCTGTGTGCTCCCAGCTCTTGGCAGCCTTTCGCTATAGCTGCAGGCAGCAGCTCTGAAATGTGCCCTTCCCACCTCGACAGTCTCTTTGGATAACAGCTGGTTGTCAGAGTAAGTCCCCTGTGGCTCAGGGGTGAAGGGGGAGATGGCATTTCTAAACTGCTTGACTCCTTCGGGTAAGGAAGTTTTTCCCATGTCATTTGTGGCAGTTCAGCCTTTGAAGAGGATGGACCAGGCTGGGGTTTGAACATGGGAAGCAGGCATCAGGCTGAGCAGAAGCTCTTCAGCCACTGGGGGTAGAGAAGGGGAAGACAGATGGGCTACCAAAAATGCCAGTGAGATCAGCATGCAGAAAGACCTTTGTCCCTGTCGCATGTGCTGGTGGCCAACACAATTCAACCCCATCACAGTCTTTTGCCTAGAGAAGCTGTGGATGCCTATCCCTGGAGGTGTTCAAGGCCAGGCTGGATGGGGCTTTGAGCAACCTGGTCTGGTGGGAGGTGTCCCTGTCCATGGCAGGGGGTTGGAACTCAATGATCTTTAAGGTCCCTTCCAACACAAACCATTCTATGATTCTATGTGGGGATTTGGGCCTGGGAATGGGAGTATTGCAGGATGCTATAGACTGTTGTGAATGAGAGGAACCCATCCTCACAGAAGAAAGGAGGCTTCCAAAAGCACAAAGAACCTCCGATCATTTTGGACCTGATCTGCAGACCACATCCCTGGGGTGGAGGGATGAGATCCACTGTTGCATTGGGTGTGGGGGGCAGCATGTTGGACGCTCCCAGGAATAACTGAGATTCTCTATCAAGAGCCCGCATGTTTATCTTGGAGAGCTTGAAAGAATTATGAATCTGCCAAGTGCATATCAGGCTGAGGTGGAGAGCACAAGAACAATCACCATCGCTGTGGCAGGCAATATATTATGGCTGGCTTACCGGGTTGAAAAGTGAATGCGCTTCGTCTTTGTGTTTGCTTTAGCGAGGGGTAAGAGACTGTTTTGCTTGCTCAGGTGTTTTGAGTCTTTTAACTCTGCTTTTGTCTTGCTGGGTTTGGGAATTAGCTTCTAAGTGTTTGTGCATTCCTCCTTCTCAAACTGGAGGTTATTTGTGTGTTTGTTCAGAATGAAACAGGTCTGCTGTGTGTGATATTACTTCACGCTCTCGTTGATTGCTTTGCTGCTGCTGCAGTTTTGGAGGGGAAGTGGCACAAAGAAGCTGAAGTAGCGTTTCTGTTTGAGAGGAACGAGGCGCAGAAGTGTGCTGTTTATTTAAGAAGCTGTTGCCATGTTTGTTAAAGCAACGTTGGTTTGTATGGGTCTCCTCTTGTGCGGTAAGAGAGGAGCACAAAAAGAAAGCATTCCAGTTCGGGTTAAAGGACTCACAGGCAAGAAAGTCACCTGAAAGGGAGACAAATAGGCACAAACAGTGGCATTCAGAAAACTGCATAGTGGCAAAATTTTGGCCATGCTTCTTGAGTAAGCTGTCTTCCTGCTAACGTGGCTATCTGCTTCTGGAACAGAATCAGTTTGTATCTGGCCAGCTCAGAGCCAGGATACAGAGCATGGGTCTGTCCTCATGGAATAGATAATAGTTTTGGTTGGAAGGGACCTTAAAGATCATCGAGTTCCAACCCCCTGCCATGGGCAGGGACACCTCCAACTAGACCAAGTTGCTCAAATCCCCATCCAGCCTGGCCTTGAACACTTCCAGGGATGGGGCATCCACAGCTTCTCTGGGCAACCTGTTCCAGTGTCTCACCACCCCCACAGGAAAGAATTTCTTCCTGTATATCTAATCTAAATCTCCCCTCTTTCAGCTTAAAACTGTTACTGTTTGTCCTGTTGCTACATTCTCTGATAAAGAGTCCATGCAGTTATGCCCTTAGTGCGATATTAATGACAAATGTGCAGTTGATAATTTATTTTGGAGAGAATTATTAAATTTGGCACTGACACAATAAGAATTTTGTAGGATCTCCAGACTATTCCTGCAGGGAAAAGAATCATAGAATAGCTTGGGTTGGGAGGGACCTTTAAAGCTCATCCAGTCACACTCCCCTGCAATGAGCAGGGACATCTTCAACAAGATCAGGTTGCTCAGAGCCCCGTCCAACCTGACCTTGAATGTTTCCAGGGATGGGGCATCTCCCACCTCTCTGGGCAACCTCTGATAATGCATCATCACCCTCAGTGCAAAAATTTCCTTCCTTATAGCTAGTCTAAACCTACTCTCTTTCAGTTTAAAGCCATTACCTCGTGTCCTATTGCAACTGTCCCTACTAAAAAGTCTATCCTCATATTTCTTATAAGCCTAGGCTTATAAGCTACCAAGTCTAGGCTTAAGTACTGAAAGGCTGTAATAATGTCTCCTCAGATCCTTCTCTTCTCCAGGCTGAACAACCCCGACTCTCTCAGCGTGTCTTCATAGGAGAGGAATTCCAGCCCTCTGATCATTTTTGTGGCCCTCCTCCGGACCTGCTCCAACAGCTCCATGTCTTTCCTGTGCTGAGGACTCCAGAGCTGGATGGAGTACTCCAGGTGGGGTCTCATGAGAGTAAAATAGAGGGGCAGAACCACCTCCCTTGCCTTGCTGGCCACAATTTTTTTGATGAAGCCCAGGATGCAGTTGGTTTTCTGGGCTGCAAGCACACATTCTTGGTTCATGTCCAGTTCTTCATCCACGAGTACCCCCAAGTCCTTCTCATTAAGACTACTCTCAATCCCTTCATCCCCCGGCCCGTATGGATACTGTGGGTTGCCCCGACCCAGGTGTAGGAGCCTGCACTTGGCCTTGTTGAACCTCATGATGTTCATGTGCTCCCACTTCTCAAGCCTCTGGAACCATTCCATAATAATTCACCATCCAATTTACCTAGAGATGTCACAAAATATTCCTTCCAAATGGCCTGCATGAGTACTGGATGGGTAGAGGACTTTTTTTGTTTTGTGTTTCTTAATTCACTGGGAATAATTCATCAGCTGACAGCTGTGCTTGTGAAATGACTAGGTGCATCCCTCAGAAACAAGCCCTGACAATCCACTCAGCACCCAATTTGGCTTCACTGCATCTGTGCACTTGTAGTGGCTCTGTTATGCAACCTCTGTGCCTCTACCCACAGTCTGTTGACATTCATTTATTCATTTGATTTCAGCTTCTCATGCGGCAACCGCTGTCATTTCCATATTACGAAAGGAGGCTGGGAACACGTTGACACAAGGCTTGGGCTCTTGTCTATGCTCAGATAGCAGATGGGGCTAGCTCTGTACTCATCAAGGAAGAGAGAGTATTCAAGGACATCTTCCCTTTGGATGGAGGCTCCACTGGGAGAGATGATCAGAAGTGGGACTTCCGTTCCAAGGTTAGAATAAACATTTTGTCCTGTTTTTGCAAAACAAAATTTCAATTTACATGGGTGGGAAGAGGCAAGAACATTGCAACGTTCAGTAGAAATAACCCAAATGCTCTGATACTTCTGAAACAAAAATGAGCCTGAAAGAAGTAAATCTTCTTGCTCTGAGTGCTCCAAAGGGCCTGGGATCCAGTCTCCCTCAGTGAGGATTAGAATAAAGAGTGATGCTTTTGAATATGGCACTCCCAGCTCTGCAAGACAACTAGGAAGCCCCAAAGCTCTCACAAAAGGCAGATCTCTCTCTCACCTACAGCTTGGTGCCTAGAAAATGTCCACTGTGGTATGAGAAATGGACAACTTGTAGTAGGCACACAAAAAAGATTTAGGAGTGATTTTTGGATTAAATGGTTTCATGTTTGCCTGGGGCTGTAAGGAAATGGACTGGTTAGTTCTTTCTTGATTTCTCATTGTACCCATCTGTCTAGCTAATGCTCTTCTTTTCAGTCTACATTGCCTACATTTGCCTCCTCTATTCCCAATTTGATCTATCAGCTTGACACAAGAAATGTGATGTGGGTACATTTCTCATTTGTATTACAGGATAAAAACTGCCCTTTTATTTCCACCATTTGGAGAAGCGAGAAAAGGTGGACAAGCTCTCCACAAAAAGGTGAGACCATCAGGTGCCCTTTCATTTTCTGGGGTTGTCTGCTTGTCCTGGAGGAAGATGAATCTTGGCTGAGAGACAAAACCACAAAATACCTATTGAATAATCTTCACCAGGTGACAAAGGGCTGCAATGATAAGGGAAAAGAGAATCTTTCTGGAGGCAAAATGCAGGTCACCTGGAAACACTGATTTTAGCCTTCACACATCTTCCTTTGACCTCCTGTCACAAACTGGCTAAAGCTCTGAAAGGACCTCCTTTATCTCCACAGATAGGAAACCTACTTCTCTGTAATTTTTATCTAAAGTAGTTATGCTGTAAAAATGTGATGACTGCCTCTGCAGCACTCGCCTGCTTCTATAATGGGATAATTGCAGATAAAGGTAATGTGGTTTTAATTTCATATCATTATTAGGTTGATGGTAGGTAAATGTATAGGAGATGGTTTAATAAAGCAATTTGAAATTTCCCATAGCGAGCTTCTGGAAGGACATATCAACCATGAGTGAATGGCACAGATTTAATCCATATTTGCAGAATTGCTAGAGAGGAGATTGGGAAGGGAGGTAAAATGTGGTGGCCTGTCCCTTCTTTGGTGCATTGACAAATGCTTGGGGCTAGGGCTCAGCCTGAGGGGCACCGCATCTGCTTGTGCTGTTGAAGCAAGACCCCAGGAGCTGTGGCTTCCAGTCCTAGCTCTGCCAGAGATGAGTGTTCTGAAGTCGAGTATGAAGTGAGACCACATTATTCCCTTGCCTCCTGCTCTGGAAAGGAATGGGTAAGAGATTTTCTTCTTTGGGCACCTGTGGGTGTTGGGTGTAGCTGAACTCCCTGTTGAAATCTCCTGGGCTGACTAAGGACCAAATCAAATGCCCTTTCCACTAATGGAGGAAAATTCCTTTTGCTTAATCTGTCTTGCGTTGTTTGACATGAAAGATCAGCTACTGAGTCTCTGCCCTCTTCCTGCAACCCTCGAGGCTCGTGAGGATTATGAGGAGTAGTCTGGTTGCAGCTGGTCTCTCCTCTGTGGGGTGAGCAGCCTCCTCAGGAGAATAACAGGAGCTGTTCCCGAGCAGGTAGGCACTGCATTGAGAAACTGGTTCTTAGTCCTCCATTCAGCGTGTTTTGTCCACAGCACTTTCTTTACACAAAGGGATTTTTCCCAGCACTGAAAGCACGAGCCTTTCTGTATTATTAAATTTCTGTTTCACTCCCTTCATTTGGAAAGGAGGGGATGCAGAACAATGCTGGAACTCCAGCTCCCTGACATCTCTTTGATTTCCCACATTGTCCAAAAAACTCCATCGTCTCAGTCAATAACATGCTCAGCCATTCAGCCATGCAGGGAGCATCAGCTCACTCGTTAGTCTTCAGATATTCAATTCTTTATGCTGTTTTTAATTTCCATTCTTATATCTGGCTTACAGCCATATTCTTCACCTTATGGAAATCCTACCCAGTGTGCTCAGGTCTTAGTGGAAATACATGCTGTTTGCCAAGCAGCCTCTTCAGCTTTTTCCTTGCAATTCATCGCTTTTTAGAATTCAGCCTCTGACTTTCATACCAGGTAGGATTGAAGCAGCCAAATCCTGCCAGATTCGCATGTTAAAGTATTGTATCCCATGTACATGGAAATAACTTTAGTAGCCCTGAGTACAAAGGGAGTACAGATTCTTCTGCCTAGAATGGGGTTTTGACTCTGATTAAACTCTTAAAGATAGTGTTATTATCATATTTCTTATGAATGGTTGAGTAAGAACAAATTATTTTTGACTAATGTTAGTAAAGAAAGAAGTTCCTTTATTTATGTTTATGCTTTGTGGTTGAAATGTATAATAACAAATTCCATCTGTCTGTTTAATTAATGCTCATGGTGCAGCGAAGAGGGCTGCCCAGCAATAGAGAATATGACATTTGACTCAGTAAATTGAAAAGTCATGATAAAGGGTGATTAATATTATTCAAAAATGCAATTACCATTTGGCATGAGGCAGGTTTGGGTCATCTCTGATTGCCAAGGAGATGCAGGCTGGATGTAAAAGGTACTTGATGCTGCTGGGGCTGGGTGAACTGTAAATGTTTTATGACTACTCTCACCTTAGAAAAAGTGCCGTGCCAACCTGTCACAGGAGCACACTTAATTGCTCTTTGACAACATTTTCATTGTTGCCTGAATATTCACCGGGGCCCTGCCTTCCACCCCCACCCCTGCCCTCACAGCTCTTGACATTAAAAGCTATTGATGGATGAGCTTGTTTTGACTAATTTTGAATCCACTTGAACATTACGGGTTTGAAAGTTCAATGCTGATGTAACCGAGTTCATGTCCTGCGGGAAAGCAGGATGCTGGTAGAAGGGGAAGGAACTCCAATGGGAAAAAGTGGTGGAAGAGAGGGAAAGGTGGTGAGGAGAGACATCAAGACCCAGCTGGTGATGGGAGAGGTTCAGAGGCAGAGTAGAAAATGGAAAATTAAATACAATACATGTGTGTGGGCATGCATTTGGCTCGTTCCTGAAGTTGTGCTTTGATGTCAGTTTTCTTCTTGCCTGGAAAGTGACTTAGTTAAGAAAATGAAATCTGTTTTGCAAGGAAAATTACTATTTATATGTGTGATAGACTGCAAAAGCTGATGAACATGATCCTATGTTCCAAACCGTGGAACCTTAGGGTTGTGACTTTCTAAAGAAGTCATCTCCTCCCTCCCCACCTTTCCTCTCTGCTCTCCCAGCATGCAGGAGAACGGGATTGACACAGAAACACAACCCTGATGGACATGGGAAAGGCAGCTTTCAACCTGAGGGAACTGAAAAATATCATCAAACACACGTTGGATCTTATGAGGTGCTGCTTATACTGAGCTGATCGCTGCCACATGCCAAGAGACCCCCTCTCCTGCAAAGGTCTCTCCTGCAACAAGGCTTGTGTGATCGGGCAGAGGAGGCTCAGGAAAAGTTAAGATTGCATAAAGCAATCTCCCATTGCTTCCAGCGTGTGAACTTCCTTTCATCACCATTCAGAAGTATTAATATCTGCCCCGCTCATTGCATCGCATCTGGATGGCTGACAGCATATAATAGAGGTCAGAAAAGATTGTATTTCTGGGTCTCCACTTCACTGGTCAGGAACTGGCTGGTGTAGATGAGGCATGCTTACAAGATTATAATGGTAATTTGTAAGCCTTTTCTTGAAGCACTGCAACCGAGTCTGTTGTACAAGTGAAGCTGATGGCTGAAATCCAAGTCTTTGATAAATCACTTTATTGATGACCTAATGAGTTCTTCATGACAAGAAGATTTCTGCAGCAGCTCATTCAACAAGCTATTTTCTATAATGGTGGTCAGGGCTGGAGAAATGGTCGCACACAGAACAACTAGGAGGTATGCCACTTTGCAGAGATTAATTGGAGACTTGGTTGGTCTCGTTGCCAAACACCAGATGTACTCCGCTTTTTTAAAAAAAAAAAATAAAAAAAAAAAAAAAAAAAACTATTAGAATCACACAGAACAACTAGGAGGTATGCCACTTTGCAGAGATTAATTGGAGACTTGGTTGGTCTCGTTGCCAAACACCAGATGTACTCCGCTTTTTTAAAAAAAAAAAATAAAAAAAAAACTATGTCGAGACAGTGCCTTAATTTAGATTTACTTCACTAGCTGCTGATGTCGCTGCATTCCACCCTATCCAAATAATTCATAAGATTAATGTCTTTTCTTCCTGAGAGACTCATTCTCTCTTTCAATTAATCCTAAGAGCTTGATTCGAGGGGGAGGGGGACAAAAATCTCTGAACCTGCTTTCCTTCTCTCTTCCTTGCAGGGAATTCATGGATTCCACGTGGCTCATGATGGGGGAATGATGCTACCACCTCCAGCCCTGCAGGACCCCCATGCAGAAAATAGCCCTCCTGCAGGCAGACTTGAAGGTGAGGGATCATCACAGCCTGTAGTGATGCTGCCAGAGCTCCGTTGCCGCTCAGCATGGGGATGTGAGTCTGAAGTGGGACATCAGGAATGAAAATAATATTCTCTGAGTTGTGCTTTTACCTACCTAGGTCTTGAAGAACTTAGTAAAACGGGCTGGTGTCTTTTCTCCCAAATTACGGAAGGGAGAACTGAGGTGGGCAGCCCAGGTGGCTGTTGCTGCCAACTCTGTCCTGTTATTTCACCGTGCCTTTTCTCCTGGGTTCCCTGCAGCAATTCCCTTTTTTGCACTGAGGCCCCCTGTAAGATTTTAGTGTAATAAGCACCTGGAGCTATTTGAGGTCTTTAAAAATGGTATCTTAGATGACTAATTATCATGAGGTGAGTAATAGCTAACGCTTCTGGGCAGAGCTGTACCTATAATACCCAATCGTCACTACATTTGCTAAAAAATGGGGGGGAAGTTAAATTTTGCCTGAGCTGGAACTTTTTCCAGGTCAAGTCTCTTCTTATTTCACTGTTAATCTTGAAGTATTACATAAAGTTAGTGAAACTTCTGTGAGGTTGGATTTGAGATAATTAAAATGAAACCTTTTCTCTCCCGAGACTCCATGTCGATTTGGGCAGCACAGGGACATCTCATGGGACCCTCCCAAGGAGACATCTCACCACGTTGGCTGCCGTGTGCAGGGAAGGGACTTGCTGTCCCTCCTCAAGCGAGGATGCAAAAAGCTCCCCTGAAATCCCTGCAAAGCCCCAGCCCCAGGTTCTGCCTAAAAAGAAGGTAAAAAGCAGTAGTTTAAACAAAGTGCATGATTTTTACGTTGACACCAGCCCTCTACGGTAAAATTAGAAGTCATTGTTCAAGCTGAATGCCAGGGGTGTCAGGAGCATCAAGGTTGAATTGCCCAGCAGCTGCAGGGGTGACCATGTCTTTTTGCCAAGACACTTGATTTACCAACACTGGAGGCTTCTCTTGTATCATCCACGCTCCTGGCCTGGATTGCTGACCCTGCAGTCTCCCCTAAAAGCAGACATTTCATTAGCTTTCTCTGCGTCTTTGGGCAACATATTTGTGTTTCACTTTCCTTTTCGTCCTCCAGGAAAATTCCCATGTTGGCCACGGTGGCAGAGATTTGGTGTCTCATTAACATTTTGGTTTTCCCTTTCCTCCCAGGAATTTCCTTGTGCTGCACAAAGACCTTTCATTCTCCAGGGGAGCCTTTGGGCAGTCTTCTTCAGGGTTTGGAGGAAGGAGGATGGGACCATGTCCACCTCCATTAGCCAGCATCCTCCTGGGACAGCAGTCATCTCTATTTCTATAGCATCTATAGGAGCTATAGGCCATACGCTGCATAAACTGCAGAGGATGTGTAAGTGAGGAGGAGGCAAATCCTCTCAGCTGCTGTAATTCAGCATTGCTCTGTTGACTTGTGACATTGTGTGTGTCAGAGGCAATAAGTAATGTGAAAATAGAAGATCTCTGGGTGTCATTTAAAATCATAAAGGGTTTAAAATATTCACCAGGCTTCAGTCAGCTTGCACAGGATGACTTTTTACTTTCATGTGTGGTAATGGATGTGCACTTGGATGTCAAAGCTTTGCAATAGCCCAAATTTTAGTAAGTTAATTCCACAAAGGAATCTCAAAATCAGATGCATTTTGCCATACTGGCACCTTCATAGCCATGTGACCTGTACGCTTGAAACAGTTGTCTACAGAAAAGTTTATTGATGTCTCAGGCAAGCTCAGGCAGCTGGGACTGGGTTTTTTTAAATGGCAAAAATCAGGCTATCCAAGTTCACACCAGCAGAGGTGGATTTAACTCAGTTATTTGTTTTAATTTCTTTCTGGGCTGACTTTTGCTTGGTTCATTTTCTTTCCATTTAACCCTTAGCTAACCTAAGGAGTGGTAATCAATGCTTGACAGCTGCCTGCCCTTAACTGTATGTTGGCATCTGATTGTAGGAGCAATATATTTGTTGTAATAGCTCGGAGAAGAAAGATGTGTGACATTTTGGGGTGGGGGTGTGTGTGTGTGCGCGTGATGAAAATTAGGCAACCAGTTCAATTCCCTGTTGCGAATCACGACGTGCGTTATCTGCTATCTCGTTGTGCCTGTGCAGAGCTATCAACAGCTGTGATATCACAGCTGTCAACTCACACAACCTTGCAACTTATGATTAACAGGATTTCCTCTTCGGTTATTAAAGTAATAACAAGAGACACTCTGTGGAAAGCAACAGAATCCACAGCAATTGAATGTAGTGTTTCTTTGAGATACATCTCAGTTTATTTTCTGGCAAAAGGCATTAAGCACCACACTTTTAATACCTGTAGTCAGCTGGAGCTTTACAAGCTGCATCAAACCAAACGTGAACTGGGTAAGCTCCCTTGGTTTCAAGGCAGACTTACACTGAGACTTTGGCTCTGGTTTAGCTATTTAGTGTTTTGTCTCTGGTGGGACCTGGAGTCAGCCAGGGCTCTGGAGTGGACGTGCTGGGACTTTCCTGTAAATTGAGTACACTGAGGACATCAAAGGGGCTTTGAATTATTAAACTGGCCTAGCGCTGGGTGTCTAGAACATACACTCAATAAAGACAACTTTTGAAAAGGACAAACTTAGAACTAATGAATAAATAAAAGGGTTCAAAAGACAATTTTTCCCCAGTCATATATATCCTCAGCGGGACAGACTGTGCCCTTGTGTTAGCCTTTGCCCACCACCTTCCCAGAAGCTCCAGCAAGCTCCACGCAACTCTCTCTGTGTCCCTGACACATTGTCCTTCCCACCGAGCACCAGCTCGTCACCACTTCCAAGGCTGCCCTGATCCTTCCTGCCACATCCCACCCCTTGTTCTGGTCCTGCTGTGCTGCCCTGGCTTGGCTGTGGCACCTCCTGGACCACTGGCACCCAGAACAGGCTGAGTGCCTGGCAAGCAACACTCACCTTCTCCTGAGTTGTCACCTGGGGTAAGACAGCTGTTATAAATCTTCTTTATAAGAGGGCAATGGATCTCATTATTAGCAGTGGGATTATTTCTGTGGGAATATTTCTGCCCTAAATTTGGCAGTTACCATTTAACTAGTCAGTAAATCAGAATTCCTTGAGTGCGCTGAACTCGCTTGTGGCAGTAGACGTTACCAAGAGCACCTCTGTCTTTAATTTTATAAAGAATATCAACCAGTGTAGAATAACAACTAAGAAAGTCAACCAATTCTTTTGCAGCCATTCTTTGGTTTAAACTCCAAAACAACCCCTTGCTGTTTAGCCAGGAACTTGATAACACGATGGAGGTCTGTGTCACGGCTGAGTGTTTGCGAGTCCCCAAACATGGTAAGTCCTTCATCTTGCCCAGGTGGGCTTCTATGATCTTTAGCAATTCCTTTTCTTCTATTTCCTATCTACACAATGAAATTACTGCTCTGCCTTGTCTAGCAAGATGCTGGGTGAGCTGGGCCAGAATATCTGTTGGAACCAGCTGGACCCACTGTAAATGATAAAGTAAAACTGAAATTTGACATTTTGGGGTCCAGCTCCAGCATGGCTGGCTGGCTGGCTGGCTGTCAGTGTGCCTGTGAGTGTTTGCCCGTGTGTCTAGCTATCTTGTCTTATAGCCAACAACTACACACGTACGTATGAAATTACATTTCAGTCCTGATTCACAGTAGTATTTAGTGCCTCATAAATCCTTCTGCAATTCTGGACATTTCATCTTTTTTGCTGGTATTTTGGGCTGACAAATAAACAGCAAAATCTTTCATTCTCTGGCTGTGGTAATCAACTAGCTATAAGAAGAGCTGGCAAAGTTATTTATATTTTTCAGAGAGAATCATTCTTTTCTCTCTTTCCATATGGGAGAAAAAATGCTCTGGTAATGTAGGAGCTTAGAATTTCCTTTGAAAGTGCCTCTAGTTGACTTACAAGACAAATGAATGCAGTTCACTTGTATTAAAAAAATGTTTTACAACCCTTCTATACAATGAAAATGGCATATGAGGTGTAAATATTCCGGAGTAAAAATTGCATCCATTAAAAATTGTGAAAGAAATAACTAAGGAAAATGATGTTGCAAGCGATTTCTCGCCTGTCCTGGGGCTTTGCAGTTCATCAGCCAGCCAGCTTAGTGGTCTGCTCCTGCTTTCCACTTCCAGCTTATTTCAGACCAGCGTGCCTTAGCGAACAGCTGTGCACTGCGGCTTCTTAGATTAACACTAATCTAAGTGTGGTGTTTCCATTGAAGCTGTACTTATTTAAGCACTAAGGTCAGACTTCTTCAATATCTGAGGTGGCACTTCAGGGACCTTGATGTCCCCATGCTAATGTCCTGGGGCAGGCTGGTGGGTCTTCTTGGCAATCAAGGGACTCATATCCAGATACTGTTCAGGAAATCTTTCTTCATTTTTATAAGGGAAAACTGACTGCAAATTTGGCTCCTTACATGTCAGGTATTCTGGACCTTTTGTACAAATATATTATTTTAAGAATTGCTTTTCCATTAAGAATGAAATGAATGCTTCCCATAAATGCTTCGGTTTTTTGTCTTTTTTCCCTTACCTTGAGAAATGCTCATCTTCATATGCTTGTTTACTCATAAGATGAAAAAGTACCTTTTCTTCCTAGTCATCGTGTATGAATCCACAATAAAAATGAGGCATATAAGCCATCAGAGACATAGCTACAGGCAAGAAGCAAAGTGGGCTTAGTGACCTTGATGTGCATGCCGTAGTTGTTATGGCAACAGGCAAGTGAAATCACTGTTGCTAAGGCTCAGAGAAATAAAGCAATCTCAGTCACTTAATGGTCATTATTCTCTAGTAACTTAATTTTGAGTTTGCTGCAAGCCAAACAGCAAAATGAGTCAGCAAACGATCCGAAATACTTAGCAGAAACATGAATGAGAGGGGTTTTCTTTTCCGTCCCCTTCCCCTGAGCCCCTCCAGTGATATTGTCAGGAGGAGCACAGAGGTTTTCAAGCAGTGGGTGAACTGGGGAGGCAGTTCCTGGTGGTTATTAGGAGCCACGTTGTGACACAGAGAGGAGCCCTGAGGCAGGAGCAGTGGGTGGTGTGTGTGGGCCCCCTGGAAGAGCAGGAGGAAGCAAGGCATGGAGACATCTACCTTTCTTGTCCAAGAATGGTAACTTGCAGCTTGTATTTATGAACAACACATTATAATACTATTCCCCACAACACTAGAAAGTTTAGGTCTTTACCTCCTCTCCTTGTATTGACTTAATTGCTTTCTGGAAAAGTAGGGAGATGCCATACTTTTATTCTTGCTTGCCCAGAGCTAAATTTGGCTAATACTCTCAGATGCGTGAGGACTGGACAGAAGCGTTGTGAGACTGGGTGAAAAAGAGTTAATTTTACTGGTGATTTTAACAGGTGAAAATAAAGACACCTTTAAGAAATTCTAGCAAGCTAAATGTTGAGAACCAATTTTTGCGGATGAATTTTGTAAACCTTAAACACATTTAGGGGTTTTAGCAGAATAGAATAGTGCAAATCTTCAAGACCAGAACAAGTGTACAAATACCAATGCCAGTTTTCATAGAAAATGGCAAAATAAAATATAAAAAGCTATGAAAAACCTTAATCCCAGTAACATTCATGGAAATTGAATGCACACAGTGGGAAACTGTAGTCAAATTGCATTTTGCTGTGAAAATGAATATCACCATATGTTTGGAATATCGCTGTTCCTGAATTCTTTCATAGACCAAAGCCAAAAAGAGAGTCTCCCTAAAATAAATACACAAACCCCTCTATTACAGACACGCCGCCAAATCCCTCAGAAATGTCACTGCAGGCTCTCGTGTCCTGTTCGGTACTTGTGAATTAGTGAAGATTTTTCCAAAGGCTAATTGCAAACCTCTTTTGATTCCCAGTTAATTTCCAACAAGGCCAGATGTGAATTTGCAGTTCAGGCCTCTATATTGTTCCAGAAAAAGCAGTGGCATTAGCAGCTGAAAGCAGTCATTATGTGTTTGTTCCCGCAGCAGACTGATTGCTCATCAAGCTGAGCAGAACCTGGTACAAGGCTGAGCTGGATCACAGCACTATACATATGTATTCCTTCTTGAAAATGGACACAATCAGGCCATTCATGTATCCTGCCAAGATGCCTCTTGGTTTCAGATGCCCTGGGTGATTGCAAGGAAGATTTGCCTCTGCGTCTGTATACGCTGGCATTTATCAGGATGGTCTCCATTGAAATCAGCAGTATTTTCCTGAAATGTAGATGGAACTGGAATCAATCCTGAGGATGAAAGCTGGTCTTATAGAGGATGTTAGGATTGGTGCCCTCAAATTCACATGGTTTTGAAAATGTGCCTGGCACATCTCTGTGATGCTGGGATGGAGATGAGTGCTAGGACCTGCCATTGTCCGTGGGCATTGCTGCTGGCTCAGCGGTACGGCTCCGAGCAGAGGGCTTTGGCTGCTTAGCTGAGTTTCATTAAGGTTGTCCTGCCATGGAAGAGATGTTTTTGCAGAGCTGCTTTTCTGGGGTAGCTCTGTCACAGCTGCATGTTTGGCATGAACCCACTTCTGCCTTGTCCCTGAGCGAGCTGGCCGGGGTGGAGGAAGGTGCTGCTTTCCTCTTGCCTCCCAAGGAGGATGCTCTGGGGCTGATCTACCTACTGACCCTGTGAGCCACGTGTTAGCATCCCCCCACAGCTGGGGACCAAGCAAGATGAGGAACCCAGTGGCCATGCAGCTCAAATCAGAGGAGGATGCATATGGAGTCAAGAGGATGTTTGAGAGATTCCACAGGTACTATTTGAGAAGCTACCATAATATAGAAAAATTAGGGCACCAGAATTACCGTTTTCTCTCAGAGTTTTAAGTCTTATTTGATGCCACACTCTGCAGAGCCTTTCTCTGGAGTGCTAAGAACTTTGCTAGAATCCAATGTAGGGACTTCAATCCCTCTCTGACTCCTCTGTATCACGCTGGTTTTGGAGTAATCCACTTAGTGACATACATTACTAAGGCTCCTTTTTTATCCAGTACTCTTTCATTCGCTTCTTTAAAACTCAGACCAACTGATTGTTGGCAGGGCCCCCAGCAACTACGTGTAATTAAAGTATTCATTAAAAAAAATTGATCATTAAATTAAATGGTTATTGAGAATGTTGTTGCTAAACAGCCACGCGGATGATTAAGCAAAGCTTTGCATGACTATCCAGAATAGCAAAAACAGTGGTGAAAAGTGCCATTCTCCTTGACATGACCTGCAGTATATTCCCTTTCACGCTGGAGTTTTCCGCTGTATCGTCAGAAGGTGAATAGCTGCGAGAGATCTGCCCCACCAGTGTGTTGCTGAGTGGTAAACAAGTTCACACGGTGATGTCTTGGTGTGACATACACACACGTTTTCATTGTCTGTAGAATTACGTATGGGAATACAAGAGTCTGAAATGGCACATGAAGGTGGCAGTTGTTAAAGGAAAACATTTTTTTTTCTTTTTGAGGGAATGGAAATGTATTTCAGCTGAACTCTTGACTTGCTGAATTTTTTGTTTTATTCTTTTCATCTTTGAAACAAATCCTTTTCCTTTTGCTTCCCTATGCATCCTTCAGCAAGATATCCCCAGCCAATGTGTCTGTCTGTAGCAGGGATTTTGTTTTCTTGATCAATGGCATCAGCAGTGCTGTGTTTGAAGTTTTATGGCATTCTCTGATTTAGGAGAGTTTTTTAATAATGTATTGTGCTTGAGACCTACCTCTGTGATTGAAATGTCACTTGGAGTCAATGTGGCCACTTCTTGGGAGAGCAGGAGCAAGAAAGTTCAAATTTGAATGAAGAGAGAAAGAAAGGAAGAATGAACGAACTGGTGATGTCCAGCTGCTTGGGAAAAGTTGGAGGTGTCTGTGATTAGCTGTTTGAACATTCACAGCCTCCTGTCACCTTTCTTACTGCATTGCCTTCTGCTGCAGTTAAAAGACACTAGAAATTTTTACCCTACTCTTCCAAACATGGTAATGTATAGAGGGTACAATTATCTTTGTACACGCTTATAGTAAGGGACAGCTATTGCTTGAAAAAACTTCCTCTAATTATAAAAGGAAACAAAACAAAAGGTAGCAGAAAAAGACCTATCTTCCTACTGTTAGATACTGTGGGTGTAAGAACATCACAGATCCAAGCTGTGAAGGGAAGCCTATGGAAGTGGTGGGAGTTTATCCACCATCTTCTGGATCTGTTTGGCTTTTGGAAGTCGTCTGGGTTTGTTTCTTGAGAAATACAGTCCGATTGCAA
Organism: Calidris pugnax; assembly: GCF_001431845.1. Lineage (NCBI taxonomy): Eukaryota > Metazoa > Chordata > Aves > Charadriiformes > Scolopacidae > Calidris > Calidris pugnax. Next base: position 7,973,475 of record NW_015090880.1, read on the forward strand.
TAATGCAGTTTCGCTTTGAATGTATTTGGGAAGCAACTTCTAAAGCTTCTGTGCTATAGCTGACGTGAGAATCTGGTTGGAAAAACAGTTTATGCTGTTAGTTTTGTTCTGCCTGTTTGTGCACTTTTAATCAACATCCTTGTTTAGTACCTCACTGCTTTTGTTGTTGGCGTTGTTTTTGCTGTGTAAGGTGCTAAAAAGGACAGCAGAGACAAACAGAGTTTTAATTTTAAAACTGGAATTGGTCTCAAAGCAGCGGAAGAATCCATATAAATCAAGCTGGTAGTGGTTTCTGATCATCAGTAACTGCCAACATTTTTCTCTGCAATCTCAATTAATAGCGTCCTGTAAAAGGTTCTCAGAGAAAGCTTGTGGCACTTGGGAGTAGTTCAACTGTCTTGCCTGCGCCGTTTGCCAGAAAGACTCTGGATTATTTTGTTTGTTTGCCAGGGTTTCTGATTACGGGCAGTGTGAAATACAAAAATGGCATAAAAGAGTTCTCCTAATTATTTGGTGCCTTTGATTAGAGAAAAATGATGCTTTTGTTGACGCCCACTTCCTAAAAGCAGCATTTTGGGAAAAAACGTTCAATTTATTGATTTAATGATAAGCATGCTCTAGCCCCTGGGCTTCACCTCTGCCTGCAGACATCTCCACTGGGGAGGGAGCTGTGGTCCATCCCTCTGCATCATTCAGTCTAAGGCTTGAAATAGTCACTAAGGATGGCAGTTTATACCAACCGCCATACGGCCTGGAGGTGAATTTGTCTCCTTCTGTTTGTAAATAAGTGTCGATTTTACAAGAGAGGTGATTGAAAGTGATGTATTCCTTTACATGCAAATTAAATTATAAAAGGCAATAATGGACAATGGAGAATATGGAGGTCCTGGGTTTCTGTAGGACCAGTGAAATTTGCACTATAAACAATTTCCTGAGGAATGCTTTTGATGGGAAGGTTTAAACAAAGAGGGAAGGGGAAATTACCTCCTGCTCCCTCAGGTGGGATGAAGATTAGACCACAAACCCTCTCTCCTCCTCACAAAACCTTTGGGCAAGATGTCCCTGAAAATGTCATGTGGAAGGAAGGGACAATTGGTTTCTCACTGCTGAAGGTGTGGTGCATTGGCCACGAGACCTCAATGGCACCTTACACTGTCCAAGGGCTCTGGGGGCTTCAAGAGGCTCAAACCACTGGAACATTGTAGTTACGATGTTAACCTAAACAACCTCAAAATTGCTGCCCTGTTTCTGTACCCTCCCCTTGGCAGAGCCCTTGTTAGCCTCAGAGCCCGGCTGCTTTGGAGAACTGTCCACGGAAAAATGTTTGCAGCGTTGGCAACCATATTAGCAGTGAGTAATCAATCAGCTCCACTTGCATAAACACAGAGAGAGCAATTGATTACTCAAAGCTCTGCTAACGATTGCAGTACCAACAGGCCCCAGGGCTTTAGGATTTTAAACAGGCTAAAAATTCATGGTTGCTGTTTGGATCTGATCACCTTTCATCCTAAGCAGAAAGTTAGAAATAAATGAGATTTTGGTACTAGGATGTTTATAAAAACAACCTTCTTTAATGCAATCCATAAGCTCTCCAGTGAAGAACTTTCCGAGTGCTAAAGGGACTTCCTGATGCTCTTTTCATGTACCTCTGCAGCCATTCTGCTGCCGCCTTCTGCATCTCTGCCAAACCTGGCCCCGAGTAAGTGCTACAAAGAGGGGAAAGAGCAGTTTTCATAGAACCATAGAATGGTAAGAGCTGGAAGGGACCTTAGAGATCATCAAGTTCCAACCCCCCTGCCCTGGGCAGGGACACTTCCCACCAGACCAGGTTGCTCAAATCCCCATCCAGCCTGGCCTTGAACGCTTCCAGGGATGGGGCATCCACAGCTTCTCTGGGCAACCTGTTCCAGTGCCTCACCACCCTCACAGCAAAGAATTTCTTTCTGGTATCCAATTTAAATCTCCCCTCTTCCAATTTAAACCCATTACCCCTTGTCCTGTCCCTACACTTCCTGACAAAGAGTCCCTCTCCAGCTCTCCTGTAGCTCCCTTCAGATATTGGAAGGCTGCTATAAGGTCTCCCCGGAGCCTTCTCCTCTCCAGGCTGAACAACCCCAGCTCTCTCAGCCTGTCCTCGTAGGAGAGGTGCTCCATCCCTCTGATCATCTTCGTGGCCCTCCGCTGGACCCGTTCCAACAGGTCCGTGTCCTTTCTATGTTGAGGACTCCAGAGCTGGACACAGTGCTCCAGGTGGGGTCTCATGAATGCAGAGTAGAGGAGCAGAGTCACCTCCCACAACCTGCTGGTCACACTTCTTTGGATGGACTCCAGGATGCAGTTGGCTTTCTGGGCTGCCAGCGCGCACTGCTGGCTCTCGTTGAGTTTTATGTTTGTGTAACTAGTGTCAGGTTTGACTGAGGAAGGAAACGCTAATGGCACTATGAAACCACAGCCTGTGCTCTCCAAGTTGTGCGTAGGGATTATCCCAGCTGCGCCAGGTTTACACAGAGCATGATTATGCTGGAAGTATTTTGCAAAATTCAAGGGAAATTTTCAGGGGGGAAGGAAAAACTCTGGAAGATTCTGCTTGAAGGCCTGAAAACTCATCTGCCCAGTTTCTTTCTTGCCTGGTTATCCCGTGGGATGGTGATGTTCTACTAAGTTTGAAGAAAAGCAGAAATGCTCAGTTCCTTTCAGTGAGAAGGAAGGCTGAACTCTTCGAGGGAAACAGATACATTAATACTGCTGTAATGAAGACAGAAAGTGAATTTGCTGGCAACTTTTCGAACAGTTTTAGTTAAGCCTGCTCTGTGTGGCAATAGCAAAATAGAGATAAAGCAGCTTTATAGGGCTGCATGTATCTTCCTGAACAAGAAGATTGCTCACCTTTTATGTGGTTTCCAATACCTAAAATGACACAACTGAATTGGAGACAAACTTCAAGTAAACCTCCCACCTTCCATTAAGTTTTGTTGTGAATCAAGTGCCTGCTCAAAGCAGATACATTTTTACTGCATGGTAGTCTGGATAGTGTGTTTAATCTCTTCCTCCTCCAAATGCAAAATGTTTCCCTCTGTAGCTTGGGTACCATCCTGCACCTCCTGCTGTGGATACCCCAGTGGGGCTGGGGCACCTTGGGACTGAGAGCAGTGAGACACCCCAGCGCATAACCCAGGCTCTGCATGACATCCTCTCCCTAATGCAGTCTCTCCCCTCCCCACAAATTCCTGGTTCATTCTCCCTCATGGCTGTTTTGACTTGTAGCCTCTTGTTAGCTGGCCTTATTTTTTCAGAATTAAATTTGCTTTCTTAAATTTGCTTTCACAGTGTGAACATGTTGCTGGTTGGTTACAGCTAAGCTGATACATCTTTGGCTAAATTAAAGTCAAAATACTTTTCAGTCTTGCTTCAATTAACATGGTGTGTTAGCACTGACATCCCAATGAATAAGCGCAGTCAGAGTTTAACTGATTTAATTTAAATGTCTTACAGCAAAGGAATTATCCAGGGTAGGTCTGGACCTTGTGTCACTTTGTCCAATGCTTTATTGGTTTTGAATGCAAAATTAACTTATCAAAGAGCTTGCCAGCATCCAGACACTTTAACATCTTTAGATCCTTTAATATTTTTGAAACATTTCATTACCAAAATGAACATATGAAGAGTATCACAGGTCCTGTGTCAAATGGGACTTCAGTTCTACATGCACAGGGAGTGGTTCTACCCTTCTTATCAAGGAGGGATAATGATTCATTCCTCCAAGATTACAATGCTACTCAGCCAGAGAAAAGGAGCAAAAACCAGATCAGAAGGGTAAAGTGAAAATAATAGCCTCTTCTGTATCTTGAAGTAACCCAGAGATTTAGGAAACCATTTTTGTTATGCTGTAAGTGTTTTATGGCTCTGGACTTTGCCATGCAAACGGTTTCTCTGTGTTAACACTGGGGCTTTCATGTAAATCATCCTCAGAGCAGACTGTAAATATACACAGGGATGGAGTAAGAGGATGCACTGGAGAAAAGTTCAGTTAAGCACTAAGTATGTGAAAAATGTGACTGAGGTGATCAGCAAAATGCTGGAGGGAGGGCTTAGGGGCTTAGGGCACATAGGGGTGGGGGCACAGGGACCACTGGTAACCTCCTCTTGGCACTGCTTAATGAGGTGTTTGGCTTTGTGTTGTGTTATGTGAGATTGGTACCTTGGTTTCTTGGGCTGCAAAGCAGTGGTTGTGGACGTGTGAGAGACGGCAGCAGACTAACTTTGGCTTCCATGTTGGTTTGAAACACTCCTCAACCTCTGCTATTTTGGAGAAGACCTCACTGATGAGGCAGATCTCAGAGGTTTCTGCACCTGACAGTCAATTTGCTTTTTCCTGCTGCATCACCTGTTTTGGTAGGACTTGCTTCCTCTCCCTGTGCAACTTGGGTCTCTCTTTAAGAGATGACCCTCTTAACCCATGCTTAAACCCTCTTTAACCCATGTTTCTGCTGGGTGTTAACTTGCAAGAGTTTGCTGTCCTGTTGTATAGCTGTGAAAAGGCACTGGGGTTTGCCTATGAGATAAATCAGTGAATATCAATAGTCAGCGTGTGTGATGGAGGACACACAGAAGCTGATCTTTCTGTCTTTAAAAAGCTACTAGCACCTTGTCCCAGCCAGCATTGAACAGTGAGGGAGAAGTTACATCACTGTGCTGGAAAAAGAAAACCCAGTGCAGGGTTACTGAAGGTAATGGGGTATTGATGTCTTTGTCAGGTTTCACAGCAGCCCCTTAACAGCACCCCCAGGGTTCATACATACATCTTCTAAATGAGCTTTTCTCCTTGGCGGCTCTTCCCCAAAGAAGGGTGAGGAGGAGTGTAATGTTCCATCAAGGAAGTACTCGTATGGTAAGAGTGAAGGTGGCTTCTTTTGGGACCAGCCTCTAGTGCAGTCCTGGAAGAAGAAAAGAGTAGCTATGATTTCATCCAGGAATCTCCCTGGATTTGGGGGAAGAAGAGATTCCCAATGTTGCATGTGAGCTCTTACCACCTGAACCAGCTTGCCCTAAGGCAGCATTAAAAAGCAAGGTGGGCACTGCTTTCAACAGTCAATTTATCCCCTAATGATGGAGTGTATTGCTGGTGAAGTCCAAAAATCTGACAATTACAGTCATTCTTTAATTGTAACTTGAGTTGTGTACTCGAAAGGTTATTCTGGTGTTTTATGTCTGGCTACTTTATCTTTTAATTAAATGCCCATCAAACCTCTTTGATCTGAGGAACAAGAGCTCATAAGATGCAGAGTCACTGCTCTGCCCAGGTAATTCTCAGTAATCCAGATTGTCTCATCCTGCAGCGTGGAGTTAATTTGAATTGAGGCTGCGGGTTGCTGTTGGGTTTCTGTCTCTGCTGAACTTGTTGATTTGCATTCCGAGGGGATCTTCCAGGAGATAATGGGATTTGTGAGGAAAGTTGATTTTACCTTGTTAGCCAGTGAGGGAATAACGTCATCCTCTGAACAAGAGGCAATGCAGGATGGTAATTACTCAGCCAGGTGGAAGATAGCAGGGACCGGAGGAGGCACAGCTGCTTAGCCTGACCAGTCTTGGATTGTTCCCTATTATAGAAATGCCATCACGAGTTTCTTTAAGTAATTCCCTGAGGCTAAGAAATGAGAGAAAATAAACCCCCAGTCCTAGGCTGCAAAAATCGTGAGCACAATCGCAGGGTATCTTTAAAAGCTTTGATTTCATGAGATAAAATTCGGATAGATTTGGTTTTCTTTTGAGTGTATTTTCTTAGGATTTTAGACTCCGAGATCCAAATTTAAAGCTTCCCTTCTGGCACCTGAAGAAGCAGGAATTTTATTGTTTCTTCAAGTTAAGGGTTTTTCTTGTAATCACCTGAACTGAAAAGCCCAATAACCCCAAATAACACAAGGTTCATAGTAGAATGTTTGCAAGAACCTCTCACTCTGAGGTACCCTGTATCTGTTCAGTGGCATCCTTCCTGCTCCGGACACCACTGCTCACTGCAGTGGTCCCTTGTCTGGAGGCTCTGGGCCTGTGTTAATTCAATTTGCAAAGTCCTTGCTTTGAGCTTCCCTCCCCTTTCTTCATTGCTATTTAATTGCTTGTTGTATGATGCTGAGTGGGATGTTGCTGGGAAGCCCATGTACCCTGGAGGAGCCCCTGGTGTTCAAGAAAAGAGGCAGGAAGGGGGAGAAGAATAACCAGAGCACATGGAGTACAAAGAGCAGAAAAAGAGAGAAGCCACTTGGCAGGGTCCTGGCAGGGGGCAGCAGGGCTGAGGAGCTCCCAGCAGCCATGGTTTCTGCCCAGTCCTTCCCCTCCTTCCTCCTTCTCTTGGCCAGATGTTTCCAACCCCAGGACTATGCTGCTTACCCCCACCTCCTGGACTGTGGGATATCCTTGACTGTGCTTCTAGCAGTTCCCAGGACTGTCCTTTCCTCTCCACCCTTCATATCTTCATAGCTTGAGAACCACTTCATAAAAATGTATATGAGACAGCAGAGCCCAAAACAAGCTTAGGCAGTGACTATTTATATGCATAAATATGTGAGCCTGTGTGCCAAGCTGCTCTATAGAAACATGTTTATTTTTAAAAAGGAGCTATCTTATTTACTCCTTCCTTGGGATAACTCCTCTTTCTGTCAGAGCTCTGCACCTCCTGCCCTGGGGGGCCAGCTCTATCCCAGAGGAGTCCCACCAAGGGCCGTTCAACAAGAGCACTTGAGTAGCTACCAAACTTCAGTGCATGTCATCCAATCTATATCACAGGTTCATTTATGGTGATGCTTCACGCCTCCTCTGCTTGCTGACCCAGAAGGTCTACAGAGAGACACAGAAGAAGGCTGGTTTAGTAAATAGCTGATCTGTTTCTAAAGTTGTCCTGTCGACTCTAACCATACAGCGTGTGTTGGTGATAACTACCATGGTTGACTTCTGCTGCAGCATTGTACACTTTTTTTGGGTGCTGTTTGTAACATTCCCTTAGCATATTTGGTTTAAAGAACGAGGCATTTAAGAAACATATTTAAGAATGTGTTTCTCCTCTCAGTGAATAGGGGAGGACAACATTGGTCACTTACATGGAGAAGTGATTGACATTATTCACATAAGTATTTGCAAAGCATACTGTGCATCACAGTAAGTAATACCTTAAATGGAAGTTAAAATACTTCATTACCCTGGTTAATCTTGCAGTTAAATCATTCATATGGGATACTATCACCAGAGATCAGCTCTTTCCTTTGATCTTGAAAGCCAGAGTCTGAGTTCACTACTGTCTTGTAAGGACACAATGAAGGTGCTAAAACATTATTTTTGTATAGTTCAGAGGTATTTCAAACTCGACTCACTCCAAAGATAATTATTCTTATTTCTCCATTAACAGGAACTTTATGCCCTTTTGTGCATGAAAGCAAACCAGAGGGTAACTCTCAGATGAGATCTTAAATGGCTTTGACCATACAAAAAGTTCTTGTGTATATTTTGTAGAAAATAGCTTTTTGATTAGGCATCAAAAAGCCTCATTGGTTTCTGGTTTTAGACTTTGATTAGACACTAGTGGTAAACATTTTGTTTTAGTCGCCACTTCTAGCAAAAACATACTAATACCCCTCCCAATGGGAAGTGGGAATAAAAGCAAAAGTTCTTCTAAAGTCTTAAAACTTGTAGCTAGTCTAGAAAAACAACTTAATTGATGTTCTCCCTGACCTTTCTCATCTTTTTATTTCAGAGCAGGGAAACTGAGCCTTGAAGAGCTTTATGGCAGCAGGGTGTAAGCGTTCTTTGTACTGTAGCTTTTCATTGTGAACTCAAATATTAAGAACTATTTGTAATTGCTTCTGGTACTAAATGTTAGAATGACTATAATCACTTAACTTTGTCCCTTAAACATAAACTTTTAAAGTATTCTCTACCAAACTCCATGTACAGAGTTTGACCTGTCAATTAGCAGCCTCGATGCAGCCACACGAAAAGTGTCCAGCGTAAACAAAATCAATTCTGTTGATTTCTAAGGGAAAGTTCACTTGAGGAATAGCTCACAAAGTCCTAAAAAAGCATGTCCCTGCCCATGACAGGGGAGTTGGAACCAGATGATCTTTAAGGTCCTGTCCGACTCTAACCCTTCTATGATTTTATGATTTCAGGACTAAACATTTCTATGGTCAGGGCTCTTTTTTCAACAGCTCAGTGTATGATGTTATTGTGATTTGAACTGAACCCTATCAAGACTAATGGGTTTAACCACCACCTTTCACACAATAGCTGTAAGAGACAGGGACCACCTGCTCCCTCCCTACACCTTTCTCTGCTCCCCACACCCACTCCAAAAAAAAAGCCAAATAAATCAGTCTTGTTTTGGATTTTGAAATCCCAGTGCTTGGGTGGACGTTCTTTTTGCAGAAGATTTGCAGTGGATTTGCAGAAGAGACAAAGAGGCACCGAACCTGGAAATAGTGTGTGTTGAGGGGAGATAGAGCTTATAAAGGGCTTTGGAGCCATGAGGAGGGGGTAATTTTTAGTGGTTTGATCCTTGTTTTTTTTCTAAGTAAACTAGGTTGTCACTGCAACAGAGCTACCTGACCCATCAGCTTCCCTTTAAATGAGATAACTTCCAGTGGTCTGAATTTTGACTAATTATTCAGGTTCAGCTCTACAAGTGGTATCAGTGGCTTCTGTTTCCATATCAGCCCATCATGCTGCCTGCTCAATCACCGAGGCCTCTGATCCTGTGGAAAGACATTAAAAACCAAGGAAGACAGCAAATGTCATCACATGTTTCTCCACGCAGGCGGGGTAATACCAGAGCCGACGGCTGATGCACACAAGGGAGGGCTCTGTGTGGTAAACACACCTGCAAACGGATGCACTGGAGACAAGGAGAGCCCAGGACAGGCTCTGGGAGAAAAGACCCATCTCCTGCGGAGTCCTCTGTGGGTCACTCCCCTCTTCTCTTGGTTGAATCAATTTGGTATTTGGAGCTGGTAACCACACTTGGCTTTATAGATTACGCTTTATAACAGGACTGCTTTTTGGCATGAGTGTTACAACTATAATTCACTGTATTGGTTTCCTCAAATTCTTCCTTTCATAAATGCTATGTCCACTAGCACAATTGAATGAGGTGTCCAGGGTAGGAGAAACAAAGCCCCTTTGAAGACACCTGCCTTTATCCACAGGTGGCAGAAGGAACCTTTTAATAATTTATTTAGACCTTCCATATCTGACTTTGAGATGGCCAAAGGAAGGTGAGATGGGTATCAACCAGCCAATAAAACTGTTACACGGCTCCCAGTCTGTCCTCCATCCTCATTTCTGGCACAGATACAGCTGTAAAGGAGTTCTTTATGTCAGGAACCTGTCCCCAGGAACAGGCATAGGAATTCTTTAATGCATGATCAACAGAGCCCTATCTAAGGGACAGCTTACCCAGGATGGAGGTTTCTTTGCAGACTTAACTAGTAAAGGGTGGCTGGTCATCTTAAAAGGTTGACTTGTCATTGCATACCATGAACACCTTATTTTATTAAGGAAAATCTGTCAGTTGTAGATACTACTGATTTATAAATGAGTTTACCTCAGGGGAGGATGGATCTTACATTTCTTTTTGGAAGCATCTTGATAAATGTCACATAATTCAAAAGGTCATAAATCCCCAAACTCAGACCCTCCCTGAAAGGCCTGAGTGGAAAGGGAAGCTCCCAACCTCAGTTCCTTGGGAGCCTGCTGGGTTCTCCATGAGCTTTGCTATGAAAAATAAGAAAATAACATAATACCACTCAGGCCCCAGAAGGTAAGGATGGGATCACTTCTCCTCCCCTGTTATTCCCGGGCGGGGAGCATGTTTTGTCAAATATGCAGTTGCCTAAAAATATGGGGATCCCTGTTGGCCTGGGGTGCAATATTTCCCTTGCATTGCCACAGCAGCCTGGCTAGAGAGCATCCAGCCATACAAACTGTGGCAGTTTATTCACCTTGTTCCTCATCATCACAGAAAGTGACTCTTCACTAGTCGGCATTAGGTGAGGATTTCATCATTGATGATGTCTCTCTTTGATTTTTAGAAAACAGCTAGGCTGCCTTCCCACCCTCCCCCCCACCT
>NW_015090880.1:7983803-8213757 GCF_001431845.1 Calidris pugnax
ACCTCCACCGCCACGTTTTTTCCTTTTGTTTCTGCATTTTATGTAGGCTTTCTGGTCCTAAGCTCAATGGTCTAGAGATTGAGGTTTGTAAAGGTATTTAGACATTGAAAAAAAATGCATTAAAATTAGATGCTTTCTGAAAATATTGCTATACCTCTGTCTTTTCCTTTAAGCTTTTAACTACTGTTAAACATTTGGCCCTTAAATCATGTTTCTCAAACCAGATTGAGCTCAGATGTAGCCTTTCTATTATCTAAAGCCTGTGCCCCACATTTTGGCAAATCAATCATTGCTATTCCTGCTTCAGAGCTGTGGAACAGGCTGTCAACTGATATTAATCAATCTTTGTCATTGCCCGTTTCCAAAAGTCATTAGCATGCTCAGCCTCACATTATATTCTCCAGCAGAAAAATAACACATTGTCAACTGTACTTTGTTATGAGTTACTACACAAGTGACCTTATTGATTGCACGTATGTAATAGAGGTCTGTATTTACCAAGAACCTTCAAGTTTTTGTGTTTGCCTTTATCGTATTTACTCTTTCTTTTTTTTTTTTTTTTTTGCCTAGTACTTTGTTTTCCTTAACAGGCAAAAACAGCTGTTTCCAAGGAAATGAAGACAGCTGAGAAGCTGGTATGAGCGTTACAGGTAAATGAAGATATCAAGTACATCTGACTGTTGGAGCACTAGGAAATGATTAATGACCCTTTAACACATTAAAAAAAGGTCTGCCAACATATAGCTATTTCTGTTGTCACATAGTAACACTTTAAATTCCTATAAATGTGGCCACAGTGGAGTTGGCATGTATAAAAATCTTTCTTCTTAGCCATCAAGGTTTCACAGATGGATTTCTCTTGCTAGTTATTCCTCACAACGCTTGGCATAGTCTGGATGTAGGAAGACACTTTCTCTTTTTCCCCCCTTTTTTTTTTCAGAGAAGAACAATTCAGTTTAGAAAGGCCTTTATATCATATTACTTGTCCAGGTTTGTTTTTGTTTCTCTCTACATGCCAAGGGAAAGAAGCGATGTATACTATGTGGGTTGATCCCTGCTGTCGGATGCTCTGATTCCCCAAGCGGCGTGGTGGACACCGCTGCATGGTGCAGCAAGGGGCTGGTCTCCCCCAGGAGCTGTGGCCCCATCTCAGCATCCCCAGGTCCTGCAAAACCGCAGGGCTCCCGCGCTCACACACACACTCACATTTAATGAGGAAAACCTTCATGGGCTTCTGAGCACAAAACCAATCTAGTTCTGATGACAGGTCCGAGACCTCAGAAGATGGGGCTGCAGGATCCTTTGCAAGGACTGGCAATTAATATGTATTTCTTCCTCATCAGGTGAACATGGAAACTTTAACGGTGTTGAAAGTTAGAGCTTTGCACCAGTGAGGGCCCTTGGGGTCAGCGAATCCCGTCCCCTGCTGCCATAGGCAAGGGCGTCATAAAACCCCTTTATAGATAGAACAGTCTTTATATTAAAGTGACCTGTTTGCATGTCCGGAGTAAATTAACTCCGATTAATAATAACAAATTTTGCCCTTTGCACTGCCTTCTCAATGTTTTCTAACAGTTCCCACTGTTGGCCAAGATCTTATGCATACTTGGAAAAACTATAAGCATTTGGTGTTGGCAATGGAGCACAAGTTGGATTTCTGGTGGATTTTATTTCATTTTTTTTAAGCCTCATTGAGTAAAAATACCCTACCATACTTAATAAGTAGGTATCCTCACTCCCTTCCATTTCTAGATTGCCTTAAGGTGTAGCCTCAGGAAAAATACATTACAGACTCAAGTCCTGAGCTGATGAATGCTACTCTTATGGCAGAAAGTTCAAGACCTGAAACAAACTCTTAAGAACTATCTAGCTGGAGACAGCAGCAGGTAATGGGCAGCATTCCAGGGCATTGCTGCTGAAAACCCCTTTCTAGCAGCTGAGGATCCACAAACCCCCACAGTACAGGTTGTGACATCAAGACACCCTCAACTGGAAAAGAAAATACAATATTAGTCAGGGCTTCAACAGCCCTTCAATATGTCATCAGTTTTATTGGGACTAGATCTCAGTCAGGCAGGTCACCCTGCTGTAGTCTCATCCAACGCTGTATTTTGCTTTAACTGGTTTATCAGAAGAATCAATCTCGCTGGTATAATAAGAGTTCTGGTAACTCTGGAAGGAATTTCTGCTTCTGGCTGGTAGAAAAAGGATGCAGAAGTTTTAAATCAGTTCACACAAGGACATCTTAAACTCTGCCCAGTGAAAGCTTCACAACATAATTTGTCTGTCTTTCCTGGGAAGTTTTATTATGAATACTTAGTAAGAGATGTCAACACCAAAATGTCAAGTTTCCTGGTCAAAAAACTTGTGTCATCTTCTCTTATCTAGGTTTTATTTAGAAAAATGCATGCAGGAGTTTCTGACGTACCAGATCCAGCCTGAGTCAGTGACAATGGTAGGTAATTGCCAGCAAACCACTTAGTGCATTTTAATAACGTCTGAAGAGCTTCTCAAATCTTCAGCCACGTCTCTCCCTAATGCAAACATTTTCAATATTTAATTTGGGTGATGCCAAGGAAGACTACTCTCCGCTTCTTGCCAGCGGAAAAATCCCGATTGGGTCTCAAAGGCATTGGGACAAACAGCAGTAATGACCTGCCTCGATGGTGAGGGAGGATGGCTGTTGTGATCATCCACTGTCAGCTCCACTATCACAGCAACAGGGGCACAAAGGGCTGGATTTTGAATCCACTTCTGAGGGATTTTTTTGTTCCCCTGTAGCCTTGTACTGTAGCAAATGAGCTTCATCCTGTTTCACCCAGCGTAAGCTGGTGTAGCTTCGGTGATTACGTATTTCATAGGCCATTGACTGAAGGGCTATAACAGTCCTTTCCCCTTCTGAATGAATGTTTATCCCCTGGAGGCTTCTTCAAAGGACCCAGGGACAAAGGTTTCAACTTAAGAAAACATTTGTGCAGGTCCACATAAGCAGCCTTGCTCTGCACGGCAGGTAAGCACGTACTTCAGTGTGTTAGAGATTATGGCGTGAAAAAACAGTTATGTACATGCCTGAGTGTGCAGCTGGATAGGGACAGACTAATCTAAAATCAATTAGAAAATGATGCAGGATGTCCGTGTCTGTATCTTGGCACCTACTTTGTTTTCTTTTCATTTTTCTTCTCTTCTGCATATGCAAACGGTCCATTAAATAGCAGAAAGAAAGATTCAGTATTGTGTCAGAAAAGCACCTTTTCCCTTGTGCCATTATCAGTTTTTCCTTCTCTATGAGCATCATTCCTTCCTCCTCCAGTGAGCTTTGAATGCCTTTCTGCTTGAATGCTATGGTTACTGCATTGCATCCACTGATTTTTAAAAATAAGTTTCTTAAATGCCTGTTTCTGTCAGATATTAAGTGCTGTCCAAGGCAGCTCTGATAAATAGTGAAATAAAATCAGACCTGATCTATGTCCCTTCTGCTGAAGAAAGAGGTGGTACTCGCAGCCATGTGAATGGTGGTGTAAAAGCACAGGGGGAGATCCTGCAGTGCAGACTGTGTGATGGTGCACACTCCCGTGCCTTTGCCTGTCTGCAGTCCCTCTCCATGGGCTGCCCCATCAATTCCAGCTCCATTTCAGGAGCCTTGGAGGGAGGCAGTGAGTTGGGTGCACAGCAGCCATAACTGGGCCACCAAGAGCCAAGATTGCCTTGGCCAGCGTCCTTCAAGTGGGTGAAGCAGTGAATAACTTCAGGCATGGGATGAACGTCTTTTCAAAGGTACAGCAGTATTACCGTGATCTTTAACCCCAGCAGAAATGCTGTGTTGCCCATCAAGGGATAATGGAGCACTAAATATGCATCTTGAAAATTTACTCCCTGTGGTCTATTGGAGAATGCGTGGTGGGAAAGCCTCCAGCCTCAGACGTGCCCACGATTACTGAGCTGGTTGTAGTTATTTCTAGGAAAAACATTAATCAGGATGGATTGATTTTTTTTATGCCTGGGATATGTGACTCTGAAGAACTAAATTTCAACAGAGTATTAATTAAATGCTGATTCCTGCCATTAACCAGTGCTTTAAAAAGGCTTAACACAGCCTGTGTGAGGCAAAGTGCTTTCATAATAGGGTAGTTTTCTATTTGTTATCTTCTCCATTGCTCCTCCAGCTTGAGTTGTGTTTATATGTTATTTTCCTTTTGATTTTATTACTGTTACCCATCTTTTTAATTTCCCTGCCCTGAGTGGATGGATTAGCCTAGACACCCATACTTTGAGAATGACAAGAAACGGAAATGATTTGACCTCTTGGGACAAAACACCATGACCATTGCTTTACACGCAACTGGGGAAAACTGGTTTTGCAGATTGCCCCTCCCTCCAATTAAAAAATGAAAAAAATGCACCTAAACAGCAAAGGCCCCTTATGTGTTGCAGCACAAGAGGGCAGTGTTACGTTGAATTGAGTCGCACGAGAGTGCGATTAGCACGGGAATACTTTATGGCTGATTAATTTAGCCTATCCATGAAGAGGCGACTGCCAGGGAAGTGGTAGGGTGAGGCCAGCTCCTACCTGGGGCTACACAGTGGAAGAGGCAGCTAAGCTCATAAACCACCTTCTTCACCTGGTTCAGCATCAACTGGCTTGAAACACTGCTGAGCAGGGCGTTTTGGGGCACAGGTCTTGCTCTGGGGTCCCAACAGCCACCCTGACACTCATGGGGGGTCTGCTGTGACTCACAGTACCTGTCTGTCTATCTGTCTGTCTCTGCCCACTGGGATTTCTGGTCCTACCTTGACCATAGGGGTGCCTTGACAGAACTTGCCTGAAAACTCAGTGCAGCAGCTGCTTCATTATCTGCATCTGGATTTAAGAGGGCAGGAATGCCAATCCTTTACTAAATCCCTCCCCTGGCATGGCTGGGGGTGAGAGGTCCCATCTCCCACCGTCTCTGATGGAGCTGCTGGAGCATTTGAACCATGTGAGATCACCCAGCATCCACAGGAACCAACCATGCTGGTCCAATGTGGGGGCTTGTCAGCCCCATACTGTGTTAGTAGAAGAGGACCTCATTGTCAGTCAGTGCCTTTTATGGGACAATAAAAGAGAAAAATTTAAAAAAAAAAGAAATTATGCATGGAAACGGCTGTTACTGTATAAAACTAAAGGTGTCCTCCCAGGGAGAGGAGGGATGAGGAGAGGAACCTCTCCACAAAACAAGCATCACATCCCCAGCAGGGTACCAGTAACCTGATCTTTCACAGCATGGTCCTGTTTTACCAGGAGCAATCTGGCCCCTGAGGCTTCTTTGTCAACCTCTGGTTTTTCATGAATGATCTGAGAGTGTGGGTTATCTCTAACTTTTTCCCTGTTTTCAAGGAAGCCTGGCATTAAAAGCAAAGGTTTTATGTGTAACTGTGGTGGCTAATCTTGAAATATGTATTACTGCACCCGCGAAGTAAGGGTTGAGCCTAGACATGCATAATTTATTTGTGCCCGGGGGCTGGTTGCTTTTGTGCTCTCTAGTTTTCTGGTGGTTGTATCATGCCTGGGAATGGACTTAAGCCATGGACATGAGCACGGTGCTCCGACCCTGAAATGGAGGCCACTAAAGGGCTCATTGGTGCTTCATGCTGTCTCAGCCAAGCCTGGCAGACTCAGCTGGTGCAAAGTCCTAGGAGATCCCACTGCAGGCTCAAAGCCTCAGGCACCATTTTTTGATGTACACAAAAGACCTTGTTTTAATAGGAATTAATTAGCAGTTTAAATACTTGCAGGGTAGGAAATCCCCCACGGGGTATACTCGTTAAGGTTTCTTTACACATTACCTCCCAGGAGGATGCAGACTTTCCCGTACTTTCCAGCATCCCTCGCTGCTTCAGCAATAACTCCAGTAATTGTATTACAGCCACAAAGTACTGCAACTGCAACCATAAAATCTTTCCACTGCTCATCCGTTCCCCTGTGTTAGATCGGATTGTGATGGGCAATAATTTATCAAAGATTCTGAGGTTATAGTGTCACACATTCATGCCCGGGGTGCCTTTAAGCAACGACGAGGTGATAATGTCAGTGTAACCACACATCCTGTTTGCATTATTTATTGCTCTCATGAATGACAAATTTGTATTTTAAAATGGCTGAGACATTTATCAGCTGTCCCCAAAAGCCGATTTATGAATGTGGCATAATCTTATCTCTAGGGCAGACATTCCCTTTTATTATTGGCATTTAATAAGAGAATGTGTAATTAAAGGAAAGTAATTAACCTATTTCTAGGAACTTTGCATCTTGAATAAACAGGCAGCTACTGCAGCTGTAAGTGCCCTGCCGGGAGTCCTGTCTGCTGAAGCCGTCTTCTTAGGCAGGTGGTCTGCATTATAACGAGGGAGAGGACCATGTACGAATGTCTACCAAATGGTACCACAGCATTGCATTCTCCTTAGGGGTTTTAATTTTGGGTCGAATTTTTGCAAAAGGGTGACCTGATAGTTGGAGCAGAGGCTAGGGGGAAGTGAATCCCAGTTAAACCCCTGGGATACCAGATTACCCCTGGGATTACCAGAGATATAAGAGTCCTGGTGGTTTGGGAGAGCCTCACAAGTGGGGTTGTCAAAACTGAATCCCATTCTGGTGACAATCACCAAAGACTCCAGGTGGCCAACTAGTCGAAGCAGTTGGAGCGTTAAGTAATGCTGGGTTGTCCCATGAGCCAAAAATCAGTGCTTGCAATGTGGGCTGGCTCTGCACTGACACGTGTGCTCTGCGTGGTGTGCCTCGCTCGCTGCAGTGTGGGATGCTTTGCTGGAAGCCACTCTGCCACGCGTACAAGGAGAGGGTAATCACAAAAAAAATCCTGAGTCCTCTGTCACTGTTGCACTTTTCCCCCTTTTTGAAAAATGTTACTAGTTCCTACAATTTAAAAAAAAGCCCTCCTAGTAATGCGTTTCATCTTTCAGTAGCAGAACATATTGTGGAGGCTGAGTGTATCCAGAAAGACAATAGGCAGGAGTAGCAGCAAAAGAAATTACAAGTAGATATATGGGAAAACATCCTCACAACATGTGGTCAAACACTAGAAAGAGGGACTGTGGGATCCTGGAGATATTCAGGTGCTCTGCATGAAGCCCTCAGCAATCTGATCCACCTTTGAAGTGAACCCTGCTTGGAGCAGGGGTTGGATCACTGACCTCCAGTGATACCTCCCAACCCAAACTGTGCTGAATCTGGAAGCTGATCAGCTCCCCAACTACTTCAATCACAGAAAGTGCTTGTCTGCCTGCCTGGGCTGCCTGGTGATGAAGGCTGTGCCTCTGGGGAAGCCAAGGATGGAGAGCAGAGGCTGGAAGGGGTATGGCAGCCGTGCTGTACCTGCCCCAAATAGAGGTGCATGCTGTGCTTTTGGTGCTGCCGGGCAGAGCAGCCTTCTGTGCAGTTTATCACAGGGATTTGAGGAAATTATATTCAAGAGTTCATGCAAATTATGAGGATGCTGAGAAGCTGCTCTGGCACCTGATGAGCCACTGTTCTTCTGCTCTAAAAATGCTCTGCATCTGCTTATCCTTTGCAAAGTGACACCAGTACGAATGTGTCTGATTTTTAAAGTGTGCTTTTTCTGTAGGCATTCAAGCTGCTTTGGGCTGTGTGATTACGAGAGCTGAGTCTCAGCTCCTGCTTTGCTGTCACCGTCAGCATTCATAACCATTGCCTGAGAGGCGCTGGGTGGTGGGAATGGAGCCCTGGTGCAGCTCCAGGTGATTGGCTTCCTCTCCCAGAGCCTCGGCACACGCTGCATGAATGTCACCATGCAGTGATTGCCACCACTCCACTGGATAGCCAGGCAGGTAAGGAAGGCTGTGCCTATCATTTAAATAAGATGCTGGCTCATCTGAGATTCAGAGTCCTGCTATGAGGTTAATTACTTTTCTTTAAATAAATATGGCAGTGAAATCTTCCCTTCTGTTCTTTGGTGTACTGATAGAAAAGTTCAAGGAAAGGAAAACTGATATGAATTTGCACTTCACAATTATGCTACTATGCCTGGAAAATACTAGTCCTAGTGCAGATGCAGATAAACTGGAGCCACTGATGGAGTGATCATACGGACAGCAGAAGACATATCTTCATGAGGGAACAGTTTGACCAGCAAACCATTTCTCATATAACCAAAGCCTAACCAGTTCTGCAAGCTGGAGAGCTGGCCATGGCAGGATGAAGGTGCCATAAAGTTCAGACAAATGGCCATAACCATCCAGAGGCTGCGGTATTTGTTGTGACTAATCTAGGCTGGGCTTGCGTGGATGGAGGTGATGAGCCAGCACCTTCCTTGGACCCCCCACCGCTGCGAGCTGAGCAAGCTCGCGTGGGGTGACAGTTGGCTGGGGATTTGCGGTTGCATAATGGGATGGAGAGTAAATACAAGTCCTGATGTTATCTCTGGAGACGGCGTCAGAACTATTTGACGCTTTATCAACTCATAACACATCCGCTGTCAAAAATGCTCCACTGGAACCAGGCGCTTTGCATGTGAAATCGTGCTGTGCGATGCTCTCAGGGTGACTGTCACGAGCTTCAGCCATCGAATGTGGTGCCTCCCACCAGTTCTGCGGGAGGCACTCCCCTGTAGACCTGCATTTTTGCCTATTTGTTCTGACTTTTCCTCAACGAGGGAATCACTGCAGCTTTCATACTACAGTGGCTCCTCTAGTGATGGCTCTTGAGACCCTGTCCATCCTCCATCCAAAGGTCCCCAAGCAGGAAAACAACCCCAGAGCTGGAGGCTGATGCTCCAGCACAGCTGCAGGAGCAGCCTCTTGCCTCACCAAAAAATAAAAACGGGAGGGAGATCCATTTTCTGCAGTGAGCTCATGTTCTGAGAACAGGCCATGGAGGTTGCATTGCTAACATGTGCAACCCTAGACTATACACAGGCAGGGCTGGGGGGGCTGCTGGGGGCTGCCTGCAGTCCCAAACAACAAAGCAGGAGAGGTTTACAGAGGGGTGACAACGGCAATTGCACCTCCTCTTGCTGCCGAGAGAGATCAGACACCGACGGGCCAGATGTTAACACTGAGGGGTTTTCACCAGTCACGGTGCTTTGAAGTTGGTTTTTTTTTGGTTTTTTTTTTGAGCTCTGAGTGTATTTACTTAAAGGCTAAAATACACTTTGAGTGTTGTGTTGTCATTGCAGCGTCCGGTCCTGCAGTAGGATGTTCCAGTGTCCCAGAATAGATGGCAAATATATTTTTGTTGAGATTTAGTTTCTGAATGAGCGTAAACGTCAAGCAATCGCCATAAAGCTTTTCCCTGAGTAATGCTCTTGTCCTTCTAGATTTGGGTGACTCTCTGACACCGTCACTATTGGCTGAAGATTAAAGGGCAGAGGGAGACTGTGGGTCTGGCTGGAGTTTCCTTCCAGCCTGTCCCAGCAAAACAAAGCAAAGGCAAACGTGACATCCCGCCCCACGCATTAGGTAGGGGAGCGGTTCGGGGACTCGGAGGCAGGGAGACTGGGGATGTTGGGCTGGGCTGTCCCTAGGGACGGGGCCAGGATGAGTCCACCCTCCCTGGTGCACGGGGGAAGCAGAGTGCAGTGGGAACTGCAGCCACGTCAAGCCGGGTGCCAGGGGGATTCTGGTGGAAAGACTGGAAAAGCGCCCTGAGGATTTCCTGGGAAGGACCATACAGTCTTTGGAAGGCTTTTAGGACGTGTCAGATTAACATGTGTTGAGAAAGTTGAGAAGTAGCTGATCCCTGGGACAAGGGTGCAATAGAGTCCAGAAATGCTCAGCTGAGGTCCTTCCCAGCCTTTGTGCCCCTGTAAATCTCCAACCGTGAAGCTCTTCCCTCTTTTTTGATGGTGACTGGGTCTAAGCCCGCAAAGGAACCATGTTCTTCATGGCTTCACGCTCTGTTTTGCAGAGGTGTTACTAAGCTCACCCCAGCCACGTTTTTATCTCCTGGTGACAGCATTGCTATACTGAGCATTTGTTTTGTGTTTCTCTGTCCCAGGGCAGGCGGGGTGGTGGAGATATTGGTAGCTGTGGGACCATCCCAGGAGCCACCTCCCTCCACACTTTGGCGGCTAGCAGAGCTGAAGCCAGGAAAACAGGGAAGATGGACATGTAAAAAGCCAGACATGGTTTATGCCCAAAGGCCAGACAGAATCAATATGTTCCCACAGAGCATATTGCATCTAATCAGTGTTTTCTGGTGGAAAATTTCTGACGCGCTTGAAACCTAAGGCTGGATTTATTTGCAAATGCCTAGTGAGTGATAAGCAGGTGATTTAGTACAACATTTATTTTGCACTGGGAAAAAAAATGTATTAAAGCTAGTGTGAATTTTTTTCTCTGTAATGTTGGGAATGGTGACTGCCCAGCAGGTCATGGCAGAAGCTGTGTCTGCTCTACTTCTGGGCCAATTGTTGTGTTTTTGCTACTGGAGATGGCAAAAAATAGCCACCGTTAATTAGAGTTGGGGAGATGCCAGTTCTTGACTTGGAATAAAACCGAAAGTGCTGGCAATTTTTAGGGAAAGCTTTTTCTTGCAAAACAATTGAGATTCACAAGTCACTAGATCACAAATCTAGTGGTGCTTACAGGAAACAGTAATAAAGCCCCTTAGCTAGCTGGGAAAAAGTGCTTCTTTTTCACAATGCTGTATTCAGCTCATTCTAGATAAAGAAGTTGAACAGATTTACCAGCAGAATGAAGAGCTTTTCCTTGCCCTTATGCTGGAATGCGCATGTTATTGCAAACTGCTGTTTGTACAGTAAGCTAAAGAAAACCTCTGTAGCATGTAGGGGTTTAGAGGGGTTCATCTTGTCCTGAATCTGCTCAAAATATCATATGTGAAAAAATGAGCATTAAAAAAAAAATCACTACTATGCATAATAAAATCACTACAGAAATTGCTATTTATACACAAATATGTAAAAATCAAATTAGAGCCAAGAGGACACGTTTCAGCTGTATGGAAGCAAAATGATTTTCTAACTCCCAGATGAAGGTGGTGAACTGAAACATAGCAATTTGCACAAAACGTGTCAATACAGTCAAAATGGCAGTTTTTTTTTGCTAAAAAGAAAAAAGCAGAAACTCTGCTGGGAAGTTTTCACCCATCTCTGAAGCAGGGGGCTCAGGGCAGCACTCGCGATGCCACCACCCCTGGCGTGCGCTTCGTTCTGATCCATCACATCAGGGAGAGGCAGAAGAAAAATCATTAGTCCATCTCTTTTCCCATGCAAGGCTGTTGGTTGTAACTGGGAGGGACAGTCCAAAAGTTCACCTCAGGGTTCTTTCTGGTCAGGAGTCCTTCTGCTAAGATGCCTTCGGGGATGGTCTCCCTGGGGTGGCCTCGCTCATGAGACCTGGCCCATTGGAGTGCTGGTGTGCATGGGCAAGGAGTGACAGGGAAGGAGACATCTCCTTTCCAGATTCACTTTCCTTCCATGGATCACCTGATACCACCCTGCACTGAGTCCCGACTTTACTTTTCCAGTGAATTAGAGAAGCTGGCAGGGGAGAAGTTTTGTGTCTCAAGGTGAGAATTGCTGTGAAGATTAAAAACAAATAGTCCATCCAAACCGAGGATGGATTTTTCCCAACCTGCTCCATAAAGCTCTTGCACACTGCTGTGGAGACTCCCCTCCCCGGTGCAACGAAAACCTTGTGTCCTTCTGCAAGAGGGGGATGGCAACTGGAAGTCATTAGTGGCTACCCAGCCCCATCCACCAGTCCGGTGGGGCTCAAACCAGCAGCTCAATCTTTGGGATCTGCAGGGGTTGCAGAAGTGCTGATGGTCCAGCTGGCTTTTCTGGTGCTGGGATGGAGGGAAGCTTAGCCCACCCACGATCTCCTGCTCTCTCACCACACAGGGAGGCCCCCCAGGGAAAAGCAGCCAAACTGGGAGGGCTCAGGTGTTTGATTTCCACCCAAATCCCAACACCTGCCTTTGGGCCTCTGTCCTGACAACCTCAGCAAAACACATTCAGGAGATGCCCCTTGGTCTGGTGGGAGAATCTCTCCTCGCCACAGGTCTTGAAGTGTGCCAGTGCTCGATAAATCTAATTTGGTCCAAATTTACTGCAATACACCATCTCTTCAGAAAAGCGTGTTTGCTTTCCTTCTGGCAGTGACCCAGCAACACGACACTACGACTACACAGAATTGCAAGTGCAGTGTATTAAATTATTGCTGCTCCTTCGACTGACATGGAGAATGGAAGTTATGACTGATCTGTTTTTCCATGGAAATCTATTGCATTTAGGTATATCTAATTGAGTAAATCTTGTCTTTATACAGATAAGATTATTGTCTTATTGCCTCTCTGTCGCTCTGGGGTTGTATTAAGTTCCCTCATCGTGCCCAGAGTATATACCCATATAGACTCATGTATGTATACCAATTGCAGCAAATTTTCTGTGACCTTTCCATTCAACCTCCTTTGGCTGTGCTTACCAAAAACTGAAAGCAGCTCCTCTAGCTTCCATCAAACTCTGAGCTCCCAGGTTTCTTTGTGGGCCTAGAAAACGCAGGTTTATACCTCTTATTTCAGCCAGGCTCTAATCAGCTGTTTGCTTTCTGCATAGAGCACAGTCTCTTCTCTCAATTACCACAACTGTTGGAGCTTTAAAATTGATGATTTTATGTTGTTGGAATACGAATTGATCATTAGAAATATTAATAATGACTGCTTAACTTTATAATTAGCCATGTTATCTATATTGCATTCGGGAGCTGTTAGTCTTGAATGAACACGTTCCAAATAATCCATTTATATTTAAATAAATTGACATGCAATAGCTATCTTAATCAATCTAAATCTAATTCCTATTTAGGAGCCTCTGCTTTGCCACTTATAATTTTTCCTAGGATAGCAGTAGTTGGGTTTGGTGGACCACAGGGTTTGTTTGGGATTTGGAGCTCCAGCAGGGCTGAGTAGGAGAACAGGCAGTCAGCTACAGGGAAATTTAGGACATAAGAGTGGGACCGTAGCATTGGTGGGACAGAAGTTTGGGTCTTCTGTCACCTGCATGAATTATTGGATGTTTCTAGCAGTTAATAAGATTCCTTGAATCTGAGATTGTTAAGAAGTAGTTTTCATTTTTCCATCCATAAAATTTAAAATTATCTGCTAATATTTCAAATAGCTTGGTTTAAGTTTGTTGGTCACGTTATTGATTTACTAAGGTAAAGGCTCTCCTGAGTCATGGTCACACCTGATCAGATTTCAGGTAATAGCTGTATGAGGGAGCCTCACAGCAGTCAATGACAATGTGGAAGGAGAAGCTTGCAGAAAGCTGGGAACTCCAAGCTGAGGTTGCACTGCAAAGTTTGGATCCTATCAGTGCCAGGCAGGTGAGTTCTGTGGTTCAATCCCCCATCCACAAAGTGACAATGAAAATTTTCAGGAACCTGAAGCTTCTAATAATTTACCCATTATTAGAAGACCATGTATCATGCCTGCTAAAAATCAGTTACCAGATTTTATTGGGAGAAAGAATTGCATTTTAATGCCTCTTTGGAATGTCATGCTTAATTGCTCCTTGCTCATTTGTGGGGATATTGAAGAGAAGGGGATTCTATTTCTGGAGATGAGAGGACCAGTCCTTGGCTGGTGGACACTCTGTGACGTTGCTGAAGCTACATTAGCACTCAGGTGTGAAGGATCACAGTGATGAGTTTCTCTTTTGAGGAAGGGGGGAGATGGATTTCACTAACAAAAGAAAGGTTCCCTTTTTATTGAGCACAGTCAAAATCTGAGGAAATTATTCCTCCCTAGAGGACCAGAGCAGGTGTGAACACCTCAGCAGTGAGCAGACTGAAACCCCACCAGGGAGTTCCCGAAGGTGATGAAAATACTGTTTTCAACTGTTTTGCAATATGTTTGTATCCCCATGAAGCTCCTATCAGAACAACCACATAAAAAAGTCTGCTGCAGACTGATCTTATTTCTCTGTGTCTTCTTCTTAGCGAAAATAAATAAAAAAAAAAATAACAAAAAAACAAGCTTATGATGCCAACAGAGATTGCTAAACCCCAGAGTGCTTGGGGCATTGGAGGTGTGTTGTGTGTTGTGCTGGGTGTGTGGCATGTTGTGCCCAGCCCCGGGCAGTCACCAAGAAATAAGTGGGATAAAGAAGTTAAGTTTTCAGCTAAGAAAACACAAACGGAGGTACCAACATGGATATGGCTGGTAGGTCAGTCCCACCTGATGCCTGGGTTAGTTGGGATGGCAGGAGATCTGGGGGACATCTCTTTATTAATCACAGGTGTTTGCCTGCAGAGGAAGTTTGTCTGGCTGTAGCGTCCTCTCTGCCAGCTCTTGCTGGGGGACAACCCACCACATAGATGGAGCTCTGTCCCTCCTCAAAATAGGGGAGGTGCTGTGCTGGGCAATGCTCCCAGCTCCTGGGGACTCTGTAGCACGAGCAGCACTGGAGTTGCCGCAGAGGAGCCAGAAACCTGCCAAACCTCAGCTGGGATGAGAAGAGGGAGCCCGTGTGGGGCTTCGTTAATAGGGAGCCGTTAGAGGTTGCTGAACAAAAGGACTTGTCCTGCAACGGTACAGTAGGCAGGGAGAGATTGGGTTTATGTGACTGTGTTTCAGCCAGGTCTGATGGTTTTTTTTTTTTTTTCACTTTGAAAGAAAGTTCTTTTATTCTTGTTTGTGCTTCCACGGAGCAGCTGTGGTGTTTCAGGGCTCCCAGGGTGCTTTTGTGCACACAGTGGAGAGGGGTTTGGATCAGGGCTGGGATGGGTTCACACCACATGCCAGAAAACTTCCCCCAGGTCTGTCCAGTGAACTTTAAACCTTCCAGAGCCCAGATCAATACTTAAAATCACTGCAAGGTGCCACAGCAGGAGGGCAGAAATTGCAAAGAGCAGTATCAGTGATATACAACCTTACAGGTAGAGGGAATTTGTGAGGTGAGAAGGGCCACGTGATGCAAGAAGTGGAAAAATCCCAGTGGCTTTGCCAAATTTAACCCTGGCATGGGGGGGGGGAACCTGGTAATAATACATGTTTTATACAGTTTTTCATTGTTAGCTGTTCCCAGTCAGATTTTTTTATCTGATGGGGTTTTGTTCACTAAAGCTGATGTTGCCATTCATTTTCCCCAGTCATTCTTCCTTTCTGGTGGCCTGCTGTTGCCTGCCCTTATTACCTGGAGTCATTTGGGTGACATCCCTTTTTACTTCTTCAAAAAATTCCAGTGCCTTTGCTAAAGGATGGATCACATCCTTTTTAAAGTCAACAGAAAGACTTCAATGAGCCCCACACGGGACCTGAAATTGTTGCTTCCTTTCAGGTTTCTCGATATGATATTTGCCTCCTAGCAACCACCATCTGCAGACAGTGGTACAGCAATATTAAGCTCTCGCTTGTGCGCTGCAACTGGCATCCCAGTGCGTCCCACAGAGCTTTACAAAACACCCCCCGGTATCAACTCACTCCAGTTGCTGTAGGTGCCATTTAGACAGCAGCGTTACACAACAATCTGGAAGTGCCGTCCTACTGAGGCTGAAACAGGAGGATAGGGAATGTTGCAGGCTAGATTAATACCCCAGGTGGGATAAAAGTACCCAGAGAATGTTTGGGGATCACCTGTGATTTTACAGCCTGGAGTATCCCAAACGGGTGGTGAAGCTCTACCTTGGAGCTGTGCTGTGTGCATCGAATCATCCCAGGTGCAGTCTTCCAGTCCTGCTCTTTGACAGCTAATTTGGTGCCTTTTTCTTCCTTTAATTACAGCAATTCATCACACTCTCTGCCAGCTCATCCTCCCTGACATACTGGGATGGTGAATGTCATTTGTTCAGGTAGGACAGGGTGGGACTTGCCTGCTGGGAGCAGTGATTTTTCCTTAAGGACCTGGCAAATGCTATCAGCTGAATGAAGTTTTTGGGTTATTTTGGCTCCCTCCTTCTTCCTTTCCTCCTATTTTTGCATGCTCATTCCATAGATTCAATTCCTGATTAGCCAAATTGCATCAAGTGAGGGTCTGTCTGGGGAAACTCAAGATCTTCTTTTACCTTCAGCTGTATCAGAAGAGATTTGTGTGTTGTTCCTGTGAGGCTGGAGAACCAACAGTGTTCATGTGGCTCCATCAGCGAGACAATTTAAATGGGTATTTGCAGTTCAGAACAACCTGGCCTCCTTAGCTCTCTCTTAAGGGCCTCACAATAACAGGCGTCTCACAGGCCTTGGATGAATAATCTACATTCTAGTGAATCCTATTTGAAAGCTGCCAGTGACTCTTCCTTGTTTGTTAGTCACTAATTTAACATCTGAAGGACTTGTTGCTCATGACACTGGTGGGGTGATTCAAGGTTACTTAGCTGTGGTGTTTCATGAGACTCTCAGCTTTCATTAGAGGAGAAGAAAGAAGTAAATATTCAGTGCACTAAATGATTCAAAAAAAACCCCTGAACATACAAAGCTGCAGGGCCAAAATTCAGAAGGCAAGTTAAGACTCTCCCGCCTTTAAAACTATGTTATAGTTACTATTTTTAGATATCATGATGTTTTTAATGAACTCCTGAATTTTTAGAGCCTGGAGCAATTCAGTTGGGAAAAATTATATTTTTAAGCTGCAGCACACCTTTGGAATCTTCCTTGGTTTAGCTGAGAGGGAAGAGTATGCACTAGAGAGCTGCGTATGTATCTATTTTTTTTGTATGCTGTATAAATACACATATTGATGCACATACATGTGTATGCACATACATTTTACTTTAATTGTACACGTCTTGCTAACTGGATGGTTTGCAAGGGTCATGTCTATAATCCAAGAAGATAAAAAGTTTAAAAGTAATGGCAGAAATATATTGTGCATTTTATTGGTTCAACAGGCATAATATCTGGATCATATAAAAATAGCTATTTAACAACAACTGTTTCTCCCACAGCAATTAAGAACCTATGAAAGTTGAAAGATGATGAGCATCATATAATTGGTTTGTGCAGTCTAATGAGACTCTATTTTCTCAGTAAATAGAATATTCTCTTTCTTGAGAATAGAAAGAATAACTGATGATAAATATTTATAAGTGAATCTTATCTTTCTCCTGTCATGGGTCTTCATCAACAAACTACACTTCAAAAGAAAGGTACTCACACTAGAATGCAGCTTATTTACTACTGTTTAGTATTTGTACTGCAGTGGTGCCCAGAAGACCCAATTCAAGATCTCATGCTTCCCATGCCAAGTTATTGGATGCTCAGATCAGGTATAGTGAAAGTCCAGGTAGCTCCGGGGTCCAAATCTGCCACAGAAAGGTGTCTGCATGTCTCCCTGTGCAATGTCCAGATGGCCATGGGAGCAGCGTGAAGAGCATTCAATCATCTGTTGAGGTCATTTCATCTGAGGATGACAGTCAACATCATGACAAGGTAACATGAGAGCTGGACACTGCCCCTCATGCCTGTTCTGGGAGCAAATCTTGATTAATCCAACATGAAGCAACAGAAACAATGTCAGGGTTACAAATGGCTTTTCTTAGCTACTTAAGTGGGTATTTACTGTGCTTTATCATCAAAGTGGGTTGGACACTACACAGCAGGAATGGTTTGTATCAGGGCAGCTGGTAAGTGTGTATGTTGAGGAATGAGTCAGCTACAAGATGTCTTTCAGCAAGCAAACCTTTTCTTCAAAGCTTTTTTATTTAGTCTGATTGTACACAAGTTTTAAGAAAAGACACCAAACAGTTTCCTCTGTAGACAAAAAAAAAATAAATACCCTGTTTGGGCTACATTCCTAACCACCTATGTTTTGGTGTGAAGTACAACATCCTTGGAGCTGTTGTGCCAGAGCTACCTTGGAGTCCCAGGCGCCATCTCCCCAGTCTGTTTCCTGCAGGGTATTCCCATGGAAGCATCATGTTTTTGGGGAGAATTTTGGAAGTTGGAACCATCCTAAATAACGCATCCTCTAGTTGCTGCCTTATTTTATTTCTGCAACTCCACTTAAGCTTCCTTATAAGGGTTTTGGGGGATGCATTTTCTGTAGTAATCCCAGTCACTACTGAGGCAACCACTCGAGAGCCATTTTGGACGTGGCCTGAGTTGTGCATGTGCAGTCTGGACCTGTTTTGTCAACATGGATTGTACAGTGCAGTCACGTAAGGTCTCTTGGGCAGATCGGTTGACATGTGCTACGATAATGGTCTTGACTGCAAGTAAAATAACGCAAAGATATATATTGATATTTCAATTACTTTTAAAATTGTACTTGCTGAGATCCCTGTGCCTGACTTGGGCATTAAAGTATGGATTGTATCTGATTCTGAGAGCATATCATTTTGTCTGTTCAATGCGTATAATAGCTTATACTTCCATCCTTGGGTAATTGCCTCTGCTTTAAAGAGTGACCTTAAATTGTATTTACACAATAAATTAATGTTCACTTCTTATGGAGAAAAAATTGCTCCAAGGGATCTGGGTAAGTGCAATTTTCTCTGCTCTTCTTCCGTGTTCTCAATCTAAATAAGTAGCTATGAGTTCTCATGGGACAGTGCAAGGGTTTCTCACAAGCAGTTGCTTTTACAGCTTTTTTTTATGTCTAGTTTGAAATGGAACCAATGGTGGTTGTAAATATATCTCTTAAAATGGATATACCTTCATTTTTTCCAGGAAATAAAATGACGGCAGAACACAGATTCCTGAAGAACCTCCTTTTGAAGAAAAAGGTGACCTCTTTTCAGCAACATATTAATGGGTATCATGTGGACAGCTGCTGTGACTGCAAGGCAAGTTTCTTTATTTAAGGAGGAAGAATTCATACTTGTCACCAGGGAAAATATTAAATGCACAAGAAGCGTCTCATGTAGTACGAAATACTACTGTGCTCTTTCCTGAGGCATATGCTTAGACAGGATTTTCTCTAAAGAAAATGAAGGGGGAACATTGTATGCCAGATGTCTTCTTAAACTTACTTGCTAAACAAGGTCATGTTAATTCATCTGGGCTCAAAACAATTTCACTTACAGGATCAGGGATTATTATTTCACTGAGACTGAATAAAAGGTGGAGGTCTTAAATGCAACAGACGTATTTTTCTTAGTGATACTGTGAATGGAAATCGTATTCTCTTCTTAAAGGAAATCAAATGAAATAAAGCATTATGAGTGCTGCTGACCTGTGCCTCTGCTGAGACTAGGCACACTGGAGAACAGAGAGTGAATGGTTTAACCTCTGTCTGCTCAATTGTTATGGTGAGACTGGAATAGCAAACGCGGTTCTGCCTTCCGCATCTCAGAAAGGATGTTGCAAGACTGGAAAGGATGCTGCAAAGAGCCATAGTAAAGATATGAGGGCAGGAAAATGTGCCTTATGGTGTGATATTTACAGAGCTCAATCTGTTTGGTCTATCAGAAAGATTTTGGTGTTGATTTGGTTTCAGGGTTTACATATCTTCACAAGAAATAAATATTCTATAGGTGGTGTTCTATCAAGCACCTGTAGGCATAGCAAGAACTAATGTCTGAGAGTTAAATTAAGGTCCACTTATTTTTTGAATAGCATGCACATTTTCACTGTTGGTGTGATTACCCATCAAGAAAAGCAAAAGAATCTCAAAAGAGATAGTAGATAGTCCATTTTGATGCCTAAAATCATGGCAATGAGTTTCTTGAAAGCATGCAAACAGATGTTGTCAACCAGTCTGTCTCTGGTGGAGCAACCAGACATGTGACATCCCACCATAGTGACAATGCCCCACGCGAGGTCCAAGCACTCAGCTGAGCCATCCGTGTGTCCGTCCACAGACTGCAGCTGTGTCCAGATGTGCACCCGGTCTGTCTCCACGCGGGCAGGGTTACAGCAGAGGGTGCTCTGAGCTCGCCCACAGCCCTCCCTGCTCCCGGGAGAGGCAGAGGAGTTTCCCCTGAAAACTCTCCCAGGAGGAGGGAGCTGGCTAATCCCGCCGTGCAGGCGTTTTGTGGTCAGGCTTGGGAAGGCTCTTACGCCTGTGAATTAAATCACTGCGCAAATGCAAGGTCCTTGAGAGCTGTCACTGCCCGGGTTTTTTTGGCTGGGAGGCTGGAGCAGCGCTGTGTATGCGATTCCCACCGAGGGGTGGTTATGTAAATACTGCTCTCACGATAGTTAACTAACAGAATTAACTTGGCTGGGAAGCAGAGGCAATATTCCACTAATTTGTCCTCCATGGTCCTTTCCCCACCACGTTGTTGGTAAAAGGGCATTCTCGTATCAAAGCCCTGACAGGACTTTTAATCAAAATAATCCATAATAATAATATCCATAATAATTTCTCATTTATGCTTCCTGTTTCCCTTTCTCTCTATCTCTCTCCTTTTTTTTTTTTTTTTTTCCTTTTAACTTTTCTCACTGAAAAAAAGAACAAGGGCAGGGAGGAACATGGAAAAAAAATACACTACTCATTTCCCGGTTTTGTATTTTAAAAAAAAAAAAAATTGGAAAACTTTCAAAATCCCTGAAGTGCTGCTTGTGAAAATTTCCTATTTCAAAATCAGGCCAGTATCTGGACTTCGGGGAGAAGTTCTCCAGCTGACTCTAGTCAGTTCTTACAGCCATTTTAAAAAACTGTTAATATTCAAGTTAAAGGTGGAATATCACCTGCTTCCTGAAAGAGGAACAAGCTTGGATGACATGGCAAAAGAGTACGTGGGAAGAAAATCAGTGCTTATTTTCTCTTCCAGAGAACCTACCCTGCAACATGGGGTTGAGGATAGAGGAGGGAGAGGGGATCCTTGCAACAGCCCCAGCTGCTGTAGGGCTTGCAGAAACAGGAGACGGGTTGGGCAGTGAGAGAAGTCAGCCTGTCATAGCTGGGTTTTGAAGTTCCTCTCCAACTGCACAAGGCTGCTGCATGGAGAGGCTGCAGTCCTCTGAGGGATCAGAGCCATAAATGCACTCCCTGGCATTTGGAGGTACGCTGTCAGCTGTGGTTTGTTAGTCATTCTGGGTTCCCTACCCCTCCGAATCTTCAAGGAAAGACTTGGTATTTACTCTCTGACATTTTATTTGCTAGAGGACTGTTCTTAAAATATTGTGGTTTATGTACAAAATATTGTTTATGTATAAAATACCATTGAAGCTCAGTTGGGTCCTGAGTTGACCTCTGCAGAGCTCGCAGAGCCCTCAGATCTTTCAGGCTCTTATTTGATCTGTCTCACAGTGCAAGACATGCTGCTCCCCTTCTCCCACACAGTACACAAAGCTTGCTCCTCAGTACACATACTTAATTTGTAGCTAATACTCTCATTGTGGCTACTTTAATAACAGTATAGATTTTTTTCTAAATGAGATGCACATGTGGCTCCTAAACCAGCATTTTTCTGTTTCAGATTAAGCATATTTTTTTTTGCCAAGATGCCACATCATACATAATTTTCTATAATCTTTTCTATTGATTTCATTCTTAGCCTGCATCAAAACAGTGTTGGAGCAATCAAGGAGCAGATTGTGACCTACCCTGCAGAGAAGGAAGGGGCATGAGGAATCTACTTACACCATTGTATTGACCTTCTGCTTTGTGGGTAACAGCTACAGGTCAAAGGAATAGTATTAGCTAAAGAATACCGTTTCCAAGAGTGGGAGCCCTGGCTATTTTCTCGCCTGCTAAGGCTCTTAGAAAGTGTATTTCTCCTGTGGTACACAGAGCTTCTAGGTGGTACCATCTCCTTCCAGGACAGACAGGAAATTCAGAAGGTGCCAGTGACATTCTTGCAAGGCCACAGGCAATGAATACAATAAGGACAAGCCCAAATCTTGAAGGGGAGCAAAGTTATAACTCAAGCAGCTGGAGCTGAAAAAGGTCACTGGCTCAGCTCAAGAAAGATGAGCACGTTTTGATGTTTGTGGAATATCCTCATGTTTTTTACCAGGACACACTGCTGGCACACGATCATGCCAGAGCATGTTTACGATGCTGCAGCATCTCCCGGGTTTGTCTGCAGCAGAAATACCTTGTGGTTTCTCTGCATCTGGGTGAAATTAGTAAATCCTGGAACACATGAAAATTAATAATAAAAAATAAAAAGCTTTCCTTCCACCCCCCGTCACCTCCTCCCACTGACACAATTTAAAGATTTAAAATCAGTTTGTATCGTGGCCAGAGATTGGAGTTACGATTGTAGTGTTTCCATTTAGAACAAGGAAATTGAAGTAGAGCAATTAATCAATAACAATATGGGCAAGTTAAGACTGAGAGAGTCACTTAAAGCTTGCATGCTTAGCTGGGTAAGGGGAATTTTAGAAAACTTCTGTCTTTTACTGCCCGTATAAGTTTTATATTACCAACTTTCAAGTAGAGAGAGAAGCAGTGCTTTGTGTTGTACTACTTCACCCGGCATTTTAAACCCATTCATTTACAGGGAGCGGATACTTAATTATGAATAATCCCGAAGTGTTTCACTGACTGTTGTACAAACTGTGCACTCAGGCCCATTTCATACAGCCCTGAAATGCCATCATCCCTCAGGTGAAACAAAGCAACTCTTCAGCAGCACAAAGCAAAGCTGCACAGCAATTTAGGAAAGGAAGTGGAGAATAATGGATTCATTTGAAACTGCAGGGGGATTTTAAGTATGCAGAATGCAATTACCAGAACTGGAGTTTATCCAGGACACTGGGGTTAAGACCCCATCTATTACAAAAGATGCCACAGAATTGCCGGCATCCTTCCCCTCATTTCCTACGCGTTACTCACTGAACTCCTGAGTACACACTGAAAGAGGCCAGTCCTGCTTGGATAGTGAAAAATGATGGGACCTCAGGGCAAGGTGCAGAGGAAAGAGCAGTGTTTCTCACTGACCAGAGTTTTCCTTTTGCACGTGATGCAAAGGGCTTTGTATTGGAAGGGGAAATCAAGGGCTTGTAGGTGTGTGACTCCATCCAGAGCCATCAGACCAGGGCAGCTGCTGGTCTGTATGGGGTAAGTGATGAAATAGCAGCGTGGCTTCTCAGCCTAAATTTGATTATCAGTACCTTAATCCAGCAATGAACCATTTCCTGACAAAGATTATGCAAGTTAGACTGAATTATTTTACATATCGAAATACTTCTTCATTTGGATTAAAAATCCCACATTTCAACAGAGAAAACAAACCAAGAACAGTGTCCCTAACTTCCTGGCTCTCAGCAAAGAGCAGCATCACAACACAGAAAGAAGACTTTAAACCTCGTCTGCGTGTTGTCTGTTAGGAGCTCTCCCAAGCTGTTTGAGTTTCAGAGAGTTCCTTGACTTCTTGAGCCCGGCTCCCCTGGGCCCTCCACTGCCTCTCAGTCGTACACACAGTCCTTCCCGCTGTTTAATAACTTCATCTCAAAAAGAACCAGAGGCCTTTCTTTTGGAGAATTTACACCCAGCAGAATCAGAGAGAAAAATCAGATGCCACAAGCTGGTTTTTGAAGGAAGGAGGAGAAGAGGGAAGCAAAGCAGTAAAGCCTGGTCCAGGCAGGGATGTATGGAGCGAGGAGTGGAGCAGGGGCTGGTCCACAGCATCACGTCCCAGGACTGCCCCTGTCTCCCCTCTTGCTGCAGGCAAACAGGCATCATCAGTTCTGCAGGGGAGGAGGAGATACAATATTTGTTCAAATATAGGTATATTTTTAACTCCCACAAAAATACGGGTTGTGAAACTTTGGGAGTAACATTTTTTTTTAACTTGGCATGAAAGCTTGAGTGTATCTGGAAAGCTCTCAGCTGATTTGTGAGATACAAAAGTCAGTGTTCAACACTTCTATTCCTAAGTATTTAACTGATTAAATTAAAAGTCAATAAGCCGTCCATCTTTTTGCCTAGAGATCCAACTATTAGGTGTCTCGGTGCTGGAAACTCCTGACTGTCTTACTTCCACTCCATTTACTGTTGGGAGTGTTTAGGTCTTATTTAAATGTATGTAGTTAGATACCCGTAACTATTGTAATTCTCTAAAGGCTGGTGAGAACAGACAAGTAGATAAAAGAAGAAAGCATCACAGAAAATGCATAACAGAGTCCACTTGCCCACTCACAGGTGCTGGGGGAAAAGTTACAATTACTAGTGAAACCCCAATAAATAATGCTTCAGGCTTGTAACTGCAAATCTTTCTAATAGAATCTGGCTATTTCATGCCCCGCACCATAAATCAGTGCCCCCGATGAGTGGGCTTTGAATGGCTGGACAAAAATAATTAATGAAGATTAAATCAAAAGCAGCATGCTGCATGCGAAGGCAGTGTTAGCCAGGATGCATTCCTAGGAACGAAATCACTTAGAAGTGGCTTATAAATCTGGAGCATGACTGAGGTTGATGTGAGGAAATGTGACTGGTATGGATTTTCAGGTTTTATTGTGCATAGATATTGCATATGGTTGAGTCTTCCAGCTCCTGCAGACAGCATCGGATTTCAGGCCACATGTATCTTGCGGCTTCTTGTCTACCAAAGGGAAGAGTCGATGATGCTGGGCTGAAGGACCACTCTCACACCCCTCCTGCCATGGCACTCGGTAGAGCAGCGTCTGATTTATGCCAGCAGAAATGCAGAGAGGACCACAAAGAACAAAAAGACACCTGGGGAGATCAGACACCATTTGTGATTTCACTGAGTAGATGAAGGACACGCAAAATCTGGAAAAATAAACATTGCTGGGAGAGAGTTTTACTCCATTTTAGCTGACGTTCTCCCTTGTGGTGTCTGACTGAACTGAGCACTGTGTGTATTTTCAAGCAGATTGGAAGTGACAGCGTTCTGATAGCTACTGCGCTCAGCATTGGCCCAATCATTGACTGTTTATCCAGATTTTCTCTGGTATTTATTGACCATTAATGAATCAGGACTTATTCTTCACAGACACTGATTGAGCTAAAGCTGTGTCTGTGAAACCACCAGAAGCAATGTTCAGAAATACAAGAATATACCTTTGCCAGCAGCAACAGGTAAATTAAATATGCACCAGAGATGATCTATTTACCTCAAGTGAAATAATGCCCTATTTCAAATTCATCCTTAATGTCCTCTCTTAAACCAACCTAATATATTTTTTACACGTAACATTCCTGTCTGGAATATTTTTCAGCTTATTTTCGCCAATTCTTCTCTAGGGGAGCAAGGATTTGCATAACATTAGGTCAAAAGCCCGTTGAGGATATACTACATGGAAATTTTGTAAAACAGATTCATCCTCTGGCTGTGAAGGGGAAGTGGGCTCAGAGAGTGGCTTTACAAAGGCACCAAGAAGCCAGACAATACCCAGAGGTTCTGCTTGCTACCAACAGTGCCCAGCGGAAAACGTGGAGGCACTGAATAGTTAGTAGATCCGTCACTATGGTAGATAAAGCAGACATCGCCAGGGCAATATAAAATCCCCCCAGAAGAATGATAAGGTGGTTACCGAAAAGTGATTATGATTCATAAGCTCATAGAAGGGGCAGGGCTGCTGCTAAGTGTCTCAGCATGGCAGAGTCACCTTTAATGTAGTGGCTGTACACCTACTACTCAGTAACGGAGCACGCCTTGTTATCCTCAATTCCCGTCTCTCAGCATGGGTAAAAATTTCTATTTGCAATAATTTTTAACTTTAAAACAGTGAATATTATACATTTTCTCGGAATTCTGCCTTTTAGCAAAAGAAGGATAACCTCGACGTTTTTAATAACCTTCATCATTCAGCTATCATGCCATGAAGATTAATAGTAATAGCCATATTTTACTATTTGCATAGCAGGTTGTAAGGGAAATGAATATTAGTTTCTGTGTCAAATGAAGGTCACCCTGACCACCACTTGTTCTAGGGAAACTTTAGCTCAACTGGTGCTAAAGTTCAACTTATAGGTGACATCATTGATAAGGAAGGGGGAAAAAACAGCCTTGAAAATTTGGTGTACAAAGAAACCTGCAATGCCCAAACAAAATCAATAGGACAGTGTGAAAAATGGCATCAGAAGTGAAATATCTTATCTACTGGCTCATTTAGAAATACTTCATCCTGACTTGAAGTCTCAACTAAAGGAAATAGCAGTTTTTCACCTAAACTTGTGTTCATTATTTTAATGAACTCCAACCTGACCTAAAAGGGCACAAGTTGCCTAATTCTGCCTCCTGGTCGTGTTTCTTTTCTCTCTGCCCTGTCCAGTTTTCTTCCAGCTGTTCTGGAGGCCAAGTGCTGTGGTGGTCTGCAGCTGGAGGGCGAGACTTATGACACTGCATCATGGTGGTCTTGGTGGGACATCAGAGAGCTCCACTGGCCACAAGACAGCACAGGGAACCTGATTTTAAGGAATTCTTCTGGTTTGAGGGTCTTACTATTGTCCTTTTTTCAGGACCTGGGTTGTGTCTCTGTTCTGAGGCTCAGGGTAGGTATGTTCCTTGAGCTGTAGCTGAAGAAGGAAACATGGGGAGGGGCAGGGAAGTGTCCCCAGTGAAATTCATGGAGAAAAGAAGATACCAGGTATTTCTGCTGTGGTGTTGGGAGACTCTCATATCGGCTCACTGGGCCTCATAAAGCATTTTGCTGCTCTAAGCATGGTTCAAGCTCCCTCTAAACACAGCTCTGCTGTGGATGCTCACACTAACACCTGTGAAAGCTTTTGGGGCTGTTACTTATGTTAAACACCTGTGAAGTCTTTAGGGTTAGTTTTCCTTCCCCCTTTGCATACAGTCTTATGGGCAGACTCTTGTGTTTTCTGTCTTAGTTTGTTCTGAAAATGTCCATATTTCCAGTCTGAGTCAGAACAGGGTTCCTCAGCTGTAGACAAGCTGCTTGGGTTGATTCCTCTTCCAAACCCATCGGTTGCACAAGGTGCTGCTAAAAGAAAAAAAAGGCAACGCACAGGAGGTTCTCATGAATGCCTAATGACCACAGGTGTTCTCCAGCCTGATAAGTAGGTTATAAATGGAAGAAAAAAGAAAGGACTTCTATGTGGTTCCCTCAGCTTGAAGAAGTTGGTTTGTGGAGGAGGACGGTGGCGTGTTCTGCACTGTGAGCGTTGTCTTCTTAACAGGATGGTGAGTGAAGTTTGCTGGCTGTACAGACCCTTCTTGTTTCCCCAGTGCTAGACCAGCCTGAATCGTGTGAAGCCCAGTCTGGGATTAAATCAAGGTAGTTTGTGGCTGCCAGTTTTAGATTATGTTCCAAAACCTATGCCTTCTTTTGTTTTAACCACTGGGTTTGTCTGTCTTGCTGCTAACTAGCATTTATATATTATATTTTATTATTGTATTATTTTTTCTAGAATTATATTATTTATTAATATATCATTTTATATTCTTATTAGTCCTCTTGAATAATAGGCAATGGGGGCAGGGGATAAACAATGTATTAGGTGTGCAAGAATAGGAATGATCCTTAAAATACATTGGGGTGGAACAGCAAGGATTAGAAGAGGATAGCAATTGTCTCTTTATCTGTAAGAGATTTTTCCCCACCCAGAATCAGTCTTGAGAATCTTCCTGCTTTTTCCAAAAATAAAGGCCCTCTTATAGCCAAAACACTTCAGAGTCATTTCATCTCCTGTTTAACTCCTGGCTAATAATTTCATCTTTCATTTCCTCCTATTGTTCCCCCTGGCATGCATCCCATCTATTATAAGCCCCAGATATCATAAAGTAATTTTTTTAGATTTAGGGAGAGGGAAATAAGCGTCAGGTGGTTTGAAGTAAGGTTTTTATAGCAGCACAAGCTCTGGAAGCATTTCACAGAGACTAGTATTAAAGAAATAGCTCCATGGGAGGAAGCTAGAGTGAGGAGACAGAGCAGCCCGAGGTTTCTGCAGGATCTGTATTACTGCCAAAGCAAGGGTAATTGCTCCTATTTAGGACTCTAATGCAAAATGGTGCTTTGCAGACACTAAGGAGAGATAAGAAGATTTCACAGTTGCAAAGTAGCCACTAGATAAAAACTCACGGGAGCTGGGGGTTTCTGAAAATCTCCATCTAATTACAATACTGAAAAAACTGGCTGCAAAGCAGCATATTTACAAAATTAAAATGTCTGGAAGTATGTCTCTTGCCTCTGCGTCTGTGCGCACGATGACAGACTCTGCAGAGTCCATCAGCTGGACTAGAGATTGTGTTTCCCAGCAAGGATTTAGCTCTGCTACATGGTATCTCAAAGTGCTGTGCTACTTCCACATCTTCCTTCTTTCTCCTCAGAGAAACAGCTCTAAGACTTTGTCTTCCTTTTGTATTATGAAGGTGGATCAAATTCCCCAAAATATCAGTAAACCCTGGGTTAGAAGGCTTGTCTGAGAGTGCTAAGTGTGGTGATGCAGCTCTGGAACCCCTCTGGATCTGTTTCTTTTCTTTTCCGTCCTATACCCATACCACAGTGTTTTGCCTAACAGGATGCAGAAGAGTGAGTGTTCTTTGGCAATTTGGACAGGGCAGGATGATGGGGCTTCATTGAGGATGCTTCTAGTCTTACTGGTAAAGCTACAGAGGAAGTGGTTGGAGGAACAGGAGGTGCAGATGCTGGGGTTTTATTTGCACTGGTGCTTTTCATTCAGCTCAGAAACAAAATGTATAACATGTAAGAGATGGGAATTCTGCATCCCAAAATTGATCCAGGTGTCCCAAATCATAAGACAGCCTCTACAAATTAGACTTAACTGTGGAACATGAAATCTGGGTGCTGCCCTGGACTGCCAGACCTGACCCAGTCACTGGATAGTGTCTCCTTGATCTGAGATGCAAGGGATGCCTTATAACCTGTAATGCAAACAGCTGGCTATGTTTTGATATGCAGAACTCAGGGCTAATTAGGGAATAGTCTTATAAATCACAGCTTTTCACCAAACTCTTTGTCTTTCTTACCTCAGGGGCCTGAGCCAGAAGGAAGCCTGACACTTTGCAGGCATCTCCTGCAAGTCTATTGTAATGGTCTAAATGTACGTTTTCATATAGACCTACTGAGGAGATAAATGTTTGTTATTCCTTTAAGAGTTATGAATGTTGGTGTTGAGGGAAGTGTGATAGCTCTGTTTCACACCAGTTGTGTGATACTCTTTGAGGGATACAGGAATAAGGTTTCTTCACTGGTGTATGCTGTGATGTCTCGCAGAGTGATGGTTCATCATGCCAAGGCACTGTGTGTTGTTAATGACATGCGATTTCCAGAAGCTCCCTAGGACCCGTGCTCTCTGTGCTGTACAGGAGTAATCCTGAATATCTTGAATCTTCCGGCACTTCCAGTGACTCTGTTGTGTTTAAGATTAGTGTGCAAGGACATAGGCCTAGCCTACAAATGCTAGTGGTTGGTTTTTTTTTTTTAAACCATACTGTTCTGGATGAATTGTTATTCACCTGTAACTGTGTTTTGGATTTAATGAACAGTTATGATGATAACCAGGTTCTCACTCTTTATGGAAAGGCAGCACTTCATAAATACTGAAATGTGCTCTTTCTACATCTGCGCTGGTTTCCTACAAACCTGGAAATGAAATTATGTGGCTGCTGTCTGAGGGCTGTAGCTATTGAATAGCTATTGCTAACAGATTCATCCGAAATACATAAATAAGGAAAGGAATTCCATATGGTCTGGAAAAACAAACAAATACCACACAAATGTGGCACGGTGTTTCTGAAGAGGAGGAAAGAGTGTGTTTGCTCTTTTCCTCTTGCAGTATGAAGATATAGCAGTGTTACAATGCAAGCCTGACTGTCTTCAGCCTTGTGCCAGCTCCTTGGCTTCCCAGGGTTTGCTCCACCAACAATTCTACCTGTTGGGTCCTCACGGTTGAGGTTCCCTGAGTATCTTTGATATGGTCTATACAGTGATTTAGTATGAATGACATCTTGCAAGGAGAAAAGGGACACAATCTCTGTTTTGAGGCTCTTCAGTTTCCAATCAGGGCAGTATCTTAGTACTATCTAATGTGTCTAACAGTCCTGATATCTCTGAACTCTGGCATGACACTTGTGAAGTCTACTGGGTTTTTTTTTTTTGGTGTGTGGGTTTTTTCCCCCTTGATCTCTCTGGAAGGATGGGTTGAACAGGGAAGATGGATAAAAAATGGATATTGGAGCACAGGTAGAATATACAAGTCTAAAAAGAAATTGCTAATGTTCAGCTGCAACAGCTAGTGAGAGCTTCTTAGAGGATGATGTGAGACATAGGGAGAAAACAGCTGCAGGACCTTTTACAAACATCTTGTAGGATATTTATTAGTCAGGTGTAAGTGAGATTAGGTAATCTTAAATCTTGTGTAAATCCTAAAGTAAGTTGATATGTCTCTTGAATTCAAAATGAGTACTTGATACCAATCCCTTTCATGAAACTACTGGTATAACCTGGTAGCAACAGCATGATTTTGAACTTTGCAGCAGGATTCCCATCAGCTTTAGCTGATAAGTTTGATTCAGTTGTAAAAGCTGTAGAAATGGCAAGAGCACTGGGTTTCCTAAAAGCATTGCAGCCACCCCCCTCCTCATCCCCATGCAAGGGATACAGGAAGATCAGAGAGATCCAGGAAAAGGGAAGCCCTTCAGAGAAGAAGGCAGTAAAAGATATTTTTGGTGGGTAAATTGAAATACAGCCAAAGGAAAGAGAACAAGATCTGCAGTGAGTATTTTCAGCATGGTAAGATGCATGGAAAAAGGCGGTTCTTTTGTTGTTGTTGTTCATTTTTGTTTTCAGTTTTCCAGTGGAAAGTCCTCAGGAGAGCTGTGAAAAACTAGCTTAATATTTTATGAGGAAAAATGGATTGTTTCACTGCAGAACTTGAGGAAGGGGAAGCCTGCCAGTGAGGAGTTCCTGGAAACGTGGCAGAACAAAGGAAAAAGCCTTGTAGTGAGAGAAGCAAGAGTTGGTGGGTTGCCCTGAACTGGGGGTCTCTGAGGATCTTTGAGGGTGGGACAAGATATGGATATGCTGGTCTGAAGCATCATTGAACCTTTTATGTGGCTTCAAATTATTGTGGGAGCAAGCCAGTGCTGAACAGGTAGAGACCCAGAAAGATGACCAGAAGTCACTGTTCTCTTCCCTTCCACCTCGTCTGTTATAAAGGAGGAGCTGGGCCAAGGTAGCAAAGAGTTAAAAACTACAACAAAAACTCTAGTCAGATTAAACATTAAATTATTCTGACACTCATTATATTAAACAGTCAATTATTTACTAGTGACACCAGAGAGAGCGCAGGAATTCTCTAGATCAGAACAAACACAGTGGTGCAGTCCAGGCTATTTTTAATAGGAAAGCTTTGGACACAGTGTGCTGAATCTGACGTGTCTCATCACTACGTGCATCATTGAAAGCTTTTATAAACAGTCATGTCTTTTCAGGAGTCAGACATTAGGCAAGCAATTAGGCAGCACCACGGAGGAGTGACGTAGCAGCGTGATAAACATTTGCCCAAGTAGGGCCTTGAGATGGCTAAATGTTTAGGAAAACAGATTATGTGGGAAGAAGGGGCTGTTACGGGACTTAGAAGGTTGTATTAGCTGTGCCAGCAATGTGTAAGAAGCAAATTCTCTCAAGCTTCCAAATTCCCAGAGTCCTCTCCAGGTCTGTGCCAATCAAAATAGGAGCAGGTTGCTGAAGAACTCTTTCAGCAGAGGGTAATGTGTTTCTTCTGCTGCTTGCAGTGATGTAGCCATAGCAGAGGAAACTCCTGCAAATGTCAGCAGGCAGCTGTGCGATGCCACTTCTTCCTTCTACCCATGTCATCTGGGTGGAGATGAGTTGAGCTGCCAAGTGCACCAATTCTTCCTCTCTCCTGCAAGATTGCTGCATTCAGATTGTGTAGGCAGGAGTGACTGCATAATAGTCTTGTCAGAGTTGTAGAGGGAGTGATTTTTTTTAATTTACAGTGTGTTCTAGTATAAGTTGCCCTGTACCTCTTCAGGAGCAGAAGTACAGCTCAGGACCCATTTCTTGGAGACATACAGCCACTTGTATCGTTACTGGTGCAAGAGGGGGCGTGGATATTTGAGGGTGTGTGTTGGTTTAGGTTCCCCATTTCTCATCTTAAACAGGGATTCTGGAGCTGAGCTGCAATGCAAAGATGAACTGTAAGGAACTAATGCAGTGCAGTTGATGTGGGACCACATATATGTACTACAATGACTTGTTTTTTTGAGAAACTGCCTGTCGTGGATCCTTGGAGGAGAGGAGCTGGCAGGTCCTCTAGGAAGGCACTGCATCTAAAGAGGGAAGAGTATTTTCTATATGCATGGGACACAAACACCTTGTGTTCCTCGTATTACCTCTGTGCAGGCTGCAAACCCTTTACAGCTGGGATAGGCGTTTTCCTGGTTTGTGTGGTGGACTTCTATCTCTAACTGGTGAGAGGCAAACTGAAATATGAGTAACATCAGAAATCAGGCTATCTAGCTGACCTACAAAGTAGTATTATTTAACAGCAGTAACACACTGACAAGCCATTGGAAAAATTACACAAAATATGAAGCAGCAACTGTATGATTTAAATCCAGAAAGGCAATGAAGAATTGGTGTTCAGAGTCTGTTCCCAAGTGCTTTTGTCATCATCTGTTACAAACACTTTATACCCGCCCAACTGATGCAATTCCCATGGATGTCTTGGCAGTACTTGAATTACATCCTGCCCCAAGGGAGCTGACCCTTGTTTCACTAAGAGGGGTGAAAAAAGTCCCTTTCAGGATTCAACGACCCTGTTCCAGTTTGACCATGTACTTTCTGATGGCTTGCTGAGGTCATACATGGTGACTTACCCTATTCCTGCGTAATAAAAATTGGCAAATCTCTTTGGAGGGAGACTATGACTCTGCACTTACCAAGCAGCACCAGACTGCTGACTTGTCCCTCGTTTCAACAGTTCACACAACATTGTGGCTTGTTTCCATAAGCTGCAGGGAAGAGATATGCAGGGCGAAGAGGTCAAAATGGAACAGGGAGAAGGTGCTACCTCACCATGAAAAGCCATCCTAAACAATTCATCTGGGATCAGAAAGGTCATGTTGTAGAGTAAATAAATGGACACAGCATTGACAGCAATTCTTTCCTCCCAACACAAAGAAAGGAAGAGAGCACGTGTTCTTGAAGCGTGTATCAGCAGCAGTAAGGGGAGTTTATAACTGCTGGCTTACAAAATGTAAAGTTCAAAACTATGGAGAGAGAATAAATCAAATCATGAAAATACAGAAAGAGAAATAACGCAAAAACAAGGTGCAAAAAGGAGGAAGAAAATAGAGCTCAGGGAAGAAGATGAAAGAGAATAGTGAAGAGAATGCTCAAACAAAAGAATTTAAAAATGGAAATAGAAGAGTGATGCTCCTTTTCCCATCTGATGCTCAGATTAAAATTAAAACTAAGGTATTTGGAAATGAAGGTAGTGAATGAAGCAGGGAACTGGGATGCTATCATCAAAAGAAGGAAAGCTTTCAAAGAACCCTAGGACTGAGAGAGAAGGGAAAATTTCTTGCCTGTGCTGTTGGCAGCCTCTCTCTCTCTCTTCACCTCCATCTCATTCCTGCAGCACCGTGCTGCTCGCTCAATCTGTCTGGAGCACTGATGATAATGGAGCAAGGAGGAGGAAAGTAAAGAAAGACCTGAACTTTGGCTCTGCGTATTAGCACACAAATCAGCCGTTCTGAAATTTTCTTCATTTTTTTTTTTCCCCAGCTGAAAGTTACAGACAACTTTAAATGGAAACAATTGAAATGTGATGTAGCTAAAACTTCTTTCACGCCCTGCTCCCTGAACGGAGCACTACACAATGTCACAGTGGCATGCTTCAATTTTTTTCTTTCAAATGACTTTTTAAAGCATATGTGGTGTGGAGAATCTTCGCACAAGTCAAAGTGGGAAGGCTGTGCACCCTGTCACGGCTTTGTTTTGACACAAGGAAA
The DNA here is from genome assembly GCF_001431845.1 of Calidris pugnax. Lineage (NCBI taxonomy): Eukaryota > Metazoa > Chordata > Aves > Charadriiformes > Scolopacidae > Calidris > Calidris pugnax. The sequence continues at coordinate 8,017,596 of NW_015090880.1, forward strand.
TAAGAGTTTGCACTAAGAGAACTCTGCTGGTGCCGCTACTGCCCTTAGTGCTTGAAGCAGGTTTCTCCTCAGCTGACATCTGCTGCTGTTGTTTGATGAATCACATCAGCTCCTTTGGCATAGAAACAAAAGCATTGCAAAAATATTTCAAATATGGAGAATTAAATGGCTAATGGGGGAGGCTGAGAGCACCTGAAGATGTTAACTACCTCTCATCCAGTAGCCTGATTTAGTTTTAGGAGCCATCCAAATTTGAACCACTTAGGGCTTTAAAAAAAACCAAAAGCCTGTGCTATGGAAAATGTGACAGTGTTTCATAGGGATCTGGCTGAACGAGCAATCCTGAGGCCTGAGATCATGGAGGGTATGGCAGCAGGGTCTGGCTCTGCTGATGTGCAGATGCTGCAGCCTCTGCTGCCGGTGCAGTCGGGCTGGTTCATCCTTTATAGGGTACCATCACCTCGGTGTAGGAGTGCCAAGTGAGAAAGGGGTCTCGCAGTCTCCAGCAAAAGCACTATGAAAAGAGTGATAGAGCAGTGAGGAAAGAGAAGCACAGAAGGCTCACAGGAAAAGCAACTTGGGGTATTTTTTTCTGCCTGGATATACACTGTGGCAATTAGCAACAGCGCTTTTGAGAATGAATAAATTCAAATACTGACTGTGGTAGAGGTTTGAGATCCCGTTTCCCCTAAATAAAACTGCTGATAGTTTTAAAATAAAACCCTCAATTATAAAGGTAACAAAGCTATTTGTATGCCCTACCCCTGCAATAACTACTGATGTATTGTACCTGGGACACAGCAAAGGACTTGCACTTGGGAAGAAATTGCCGAATGAGAGGTGGACCTCAACAGAAGCTAGGTCTGCTCAGAGGCCAGAGTGCTCAAAAATTCATCATATTCTCTGCTTGCCTCTTCTCCCTGTTCTGACACTCATCCACAGCTCTACATTCCCTGTTGGTTTCATTTTGCCAAATACTGAAATCTTTGGCATTGCAAAATTACCAGTTGATGCACTAGGACTCCTTGAAATGGATGGCTGTTTTTTGGATGCTCTAAAAAGGCCATAAACTAAACTTGACTCTTTCTCCATATATTAAGCTCAGCTGCTGCTTCCCTTTCTGATCTAATCTACAATAGGTAGTTGTCATATCCTGAATACTTCTCCACCTGGATCTCTCTGTGGTTTCTGTAAAAAGTCAGGCATTCTTACTGGAGAAATACAATATGCACATAAATCTGGCATGTTGTTCATTACAGAAGGCTAAATCCTACATCATCCATCCCGTGACAAAGTCTGAGTGGTTGCAGCAATGTACTGTCACAGATTGCATCTCCAGAGTATAAGCACCACAAACTTTGCACTTTATGGAATAAACACTATGGCTGAAATGTGAAAATATTTCTGCAGACGCTGCAGTGTCACTGCAGAGAAAGAACAACGCTGTGTTATTGATTCGGCTGAAATGCTTCTTGCAGAGCAAGCATCAAAGCATGGCTGTTTTATCAGTTTACATACTTTAAGCAGAGAGTTTATTTCTTGCGTAATCCTCCTCGAGGCGCTCTGGTGGCTGAGCAGGACCATTGCCAGAAGCGTCTGCTTCCTGCTCTGCAAATGTAATTTCTGCTCCCTTCCCTCTGGTTTTTTGGGCTGATTTCTGTGAGTTCTCTGGATGTGTTGTTGCTGAGCCTGAGAATGGATTTATTTTTTTTTTTGCTTTTTTTTAGTGAAAAAGCATGGATTTGTATTTTTAAGGGATTCCTGAGTTTAGACAAAAATGGCTGGCTTGTTCTTTTGATATCAGTGTCATCTCACTATTAAAGTGTGTTGGGACAAGGGACAATTTTCTCCTTGTGGAGAGGATCACACTGGGGCCAAAAACTACTGTGCCTTGCTGGACTGCAGGTTTGCTGCGTTGCACTTCAGCTCTCCATTCATCAGTCCCTCCAGCTGTAAAATAGCCCTGGTAAAAATGATTAGCTGTGAGCGTTTTGAGACCAGTTAGTCTCTACCAGCCAGGTCTGACTGGAGGTAGTGTTCTTTAATGAGAGGCTCCTGCAACATGGTATCCTTAGAGATCTCTTCTCCCATTTCCGTGTTCTCCTCTTGATATTAAGATGGATATCTTCTAAAGATAACTTATACCTTGAACAAATAGTAAGGACCATAAAAAGAAGCTTATTAACCCTACCTTTGCATTGACTTCAGCTCAGGGAATCTTCCTCATGTGAACTTTGTGGGAGATGCACACCAAGACAAAGATGAGGCTCTTTTAGGTGTAGGTGAGGTTGCTTTCAAGGGTGAAATATCTGCCCTGGATGGGAAGTCTGTTGCAGTTCCCAGCAGAGCAGATGTTTTGCATATGAAGGTTTTTCTCCTGTGTAAATGTTCAAAGGTCATTAAATAGCTGAATGTTTCTGTTGTCTTGCTTACAGTAAAACCTGAGAAATGTAGACTGAGTTGTATTTACAGAGAAGTACTTGAGCACTGAGCAGTGTCCCTCTCCTGTGGTCTCCTACCTCCATGCCCAGCTCCCAAGACCAGGCTGGGGTTCCACTTGGATCTTTTGGTTTACACATGATTAATGTAGTGGCTCTCAGGAACTAAAGCTGCCCAAACTAAGAAATGGTGAGAATATCTGCTGTTACCTTTATTTCCTACTTTTGTTGTAGCTCCTGGAGTTTGGTTGTGGTGGGAATGGTCTAATATGAGGCTCCTTTGGCTCTGCTGACAATTGTGCTCATCAAGTGAGACGGGTGCTCCTCATCCACCTTCTTGGACCATGGTCTGTTTTCACCTCTGCTGTTGCTATTCTTGCCCCTACTGCCACCTGAATTGTTTCTGTCCCATATAAAGCTGGTAACATCTATTTTTGTTGTGCTGGATAAGCCTGTGTAGCATTTTTGAGGGAAGAGAACAAGCACAGCAATTCTTTTCAGAACACTTTATTTCTAAGTACAGGAAGTTGTAAAATTGCTGATAATGAGCTAGTTCATTCATAGCTGATGCCAGAAATGACTGCCTTCTGTCAAGGCACTGTCTTCAAGAAAAAGAGCTGAGGATTGAGAAAAACATGGAGTTGTCAGCTCTGACTCTTTCAGTTACAGTGGATGTTTTTTTGCCTTGAGGTCTGTTATCTTCAGCCATTTCCCTCAGAGGAGTAGATAGTCTTGGTCCAGGCTGGGCTCTGCTCACTCTTTTTAGTAATTAATAAAACTTCTCCAGTGCCATTTCTCTGTTGGGGATTCTTCTGACCAGATGCCAAAGGTTATTTTCTAAGCTGTTGCAAATGGTTGACTTTTCAGCTCCTGAATTGGTGCTGAGGCATTCTGAGAAATATTTTCTAAATGTATTTCCCAACTCTATATGTACTTCTCAAGATGCAAGGTGGTGTGCTAGTCCATAGAAGAAAACATCCCCAGACTGAAACACGATTCTTGGAACTAAACAGCCAACCTGCTTTTATGAGTATAATTTAAATCAAACTAAGTTATGGGCGGGTGACAATATGTCTCTTGTTTCCACAAAAACTTGTTTTGTGTTTTTTCATTCAGCTTAGAGAGACAAGGATTCATTCTTTTTTTTTAATAACTTCCTATTTTGTATACTTAATATACTTGTGGAAAAAAAAGTTATCTAGAGGGGTGGATTTTGGTATTATTTCTATTTTCTCATCTCTGGTCCCATCCGATATCTCTGGAACATCAGGAGATATGTCATGACTTCAGGGAGGATGGTTCATGGCTGTTTCTGGTTACAGTCACGTCTGGGAATATAAACAATATTACAGGCCATGCTGGAGCATGGATTTCTTGCAACAAGGGCACATTGACCCAAACTTCTTTCTTTTGTTACCACTTCTGTTATTTCTGCAGGCGTTTTTTAGGAGTGGCCTTGACTATAATGCTGTTAGTTCATTGCCCCTCTTTGGTCTGTGGCTTCCCTCCTGAGACTCTCAGTGAGGGTCACAATTGAATTGACTGGAGACTTGCAAAGGACAGATGATGTGAGGAGGTGGCCCTGTAATTCAGGGTCTCCTTTCCAGGGTCCTGTGTCCTCTGTCCTTGAGGTATCAGCTAAGGCTGCGTGCAAGCAGGAAGCAAATTGCACAACGTATAACTCTGACTCTAAATGCTACCAATTTTCTGTTCATGTATATCTACTGGGGGAGAGTGCTGGGGGGACCTCAGGGCACTTATTCTGGTAATCTCCTTGCTTTCTTAGAAGGGTCCTGGCTAAGCTGTGCGACAAGTGCATCTCATTGTGACTTTCCCATACAACTTCTCCCCTCTATCTTTCTAGTGGTGGTTTTAGATCTATTAAGAGCTGCTTTTCAAGGTAGGGTAGATATCCAGAGTAATACCTTTTTCAGCCAGAGCATAAAAAAATAATCATAGTCTTCCCAACCAGGCTGAGGTTCTCGCTGCCTCAGATTTGCTGATGCAACAGTTATATCCACCATACTGCCCTTAGGATTGGCAAATGGCGGTGAAATTGTAGCAGATACCTTGACTTGTGCCATGTTAATTTGGTAAATACAAATCACATAAATCCACACAGGGTTGTGCTTAACAGGATATGATCTAGGAATTCTATGTTTATATACCATAACGTGTTGGTATCTTTGTTCCAATGCTTTCTGCATTTGAGCATGAGCTTTAGAATATGTCACTTCTTAAACTAAAAATATCTGTGCCTCTTTGTGTTATTGAGACTGAAGAGTTAGAGGAGTTCTTCAGTTTTAAATCTAAAATAAATTGTAGAATGGGTCTTGGTTGCACTGAAGGGTCTGAAGCTGGGGACTGGTCTAGTCCTCTCCTTTTTGGTGTTTTGCAACAGAAGTAGAGGCAGAGCAGCCAGCCACTGGGGAAGAGGGAAATCTGCTGTCACTCTAGCAAGCTCTGAGAGACTCTGGGTCCTCCTACCAGCTCTTACTGGGTCCCTGAAGTTGGTTTATGCTTCTAGACAGATATCCAGCTATGTTGCAAGAAGGGAACCCTTGCCCTGAGGCTTTTTACTCTTAACAGTCCACACAGATGAAGATTGCTTGCAGCCAGAGAACCTGTTTTTCAGAATAATGAAGTAAAGTCAACAGGATTGGTGACAAGGGCTTGCTTTTCCTAGACAAGATTCATCCCAGGAGAGCACAGTAGCCAACAGCTCTGATGTTGCCGCAGCAGATTAACCATGAAGCTGGGGTGCTTCCTGGCCTGTAAGTACTACAGAGATTTTTTTATAGCCTCTAGCAATGGGGTTTAGGTGGAGTCATTAAACATGGTGCAAGTAATTTAATGGTGAAATTTTAGTAGCTTGTCTGCATGCTATACTCTGGTTAGGAAGTGATATGATCATTATTAATGTGCAGGGAGTTGAAGCCCTCCTAAATGTGCCTTGCATATGTTTTAAAAGAATTAAATTACAGGACTGGATCATCCCACAGAGAATATTTGTCTGCTCAGAAAACAAATCGGGATGTAATATTACAGATACTATGGATCTTGTGTATGTTATTTTTGTGCCTCTGCGGTGATAAGCCTGTTCAGTTATGGGTAGCTTTATGCATAAATCTCAGCACATATGCCACTAGAGTCACACATTTCTGTTGTTGCAGTGCCTGGGTTGTGTCGATATAAATTTAAGCAGGATTTGTCCACGTAAAAAGAAACTGTTTCTGTATCTAATCAAATTCCACCTTGTTTTATACTGCTGTTCAACTCTAGTGATTTCAGCAAAGATATGACTGTTATTGACATCAGGCTTTGGCTTCGCTGTGTGGGTTTGAGGGAGGTTTCAGCAAAGCCAGGCTTGCCACTACTCACTGCAGAATTTCTGTCACAGGGAAAAGTCATTATATTCACACAGGGAAGGCATTCCGTTAGAAGTTGTTTTTTTGTTTGCAGTGTTTTTCAAAGCAGTGCAGTTGACAGAATTAACTGTCCCCCATTAATGGAATGTGAAGCTGCTGAAAGCAGCTGAAGAACCAGGAGAGCTGGGAAATCTGCACTCCATTGGCTGCACTAACAACATTGAGAAACATCTGCACTGCCAGTCTCTCAATTCTGCTGGTTAGGCTTTATTATTTAGGGCAGAGCCAATATTTGAGCCTGTTTGGTTTGGGGTTGTTGTTTTTTTTTTTTTTTCTTCTGAGTAGATGCATTAATGTTTTCCCAGTGATTTGTACAGATAAGGTAGTGATTCCAAGTGTGTATCATGATGCAAGATATGCTTCTGGAGACTTTCAGATACTTAAGTGAAGAACACAAAATGATCTTGCTGTTTCATCAATCAGTGTAAAACCCTGCCTGTGATTACTTTTAATGTAGCTGTTAATCTCTTCAACTGCTCGAAAAAAATGTTTCAAGTGCAATGTATTGGTGTATTAAAAGTAAAGTACTGATCAGCAAAATGTAGTGCCAAAGGCAGTTTGCATGTTTGATGGCTACAGGAGAGATCAGGCTGGAGATAGTCCGAACATTGGGACAACATTTTTTTTTCTTTTTTCAAGAAGGAAGCAAGCATGTAGCAAATGGTGTGTTTTTCTGGTTATAGCAACTTGTATATTTATAGAATTTGTGCAGTGGAAACTAAAAGTATTTGTCATAGCCTGAAACACACATGCCGAGTAATGAAATGCATACATCTCAAAGTAACATGATGTTCCATAATTTTTTATTAAATGTTTCCAACAAATCACGTACAGATGAATATAACCCGTTACAGGGCAGGAGCCTCAGGGTTTTTAATTCCAGGTTGGGCACTTATTTTCTTTTTGTTTGGAAGAAATCTTTTGACTTTTCCATTGAGTTATTGTCTCTAAGGGTCACTGTCTTCTCTGACACCAGTACTATAAAGAGCACTTAGTCATAGTCTGTAAAGTTAATTAAGGAACAAAGATACCACAAAAGACAGGTGTCAGGTGCAACTGTTTATATGTTGTATGTTTGAAACACATGCACTGGGTAGGACTCTTCAGACACTAAACTGTACTGAAGTGTCATCAATCACATAACTTTGCACATCCCCCAGAATGGCCCTTGGAGGTCAGTCTGCATTGCTCCAGAAAAGCACTAACCTCACCAGGTTACAAACGCAACCTGCTTAGTGAAACACATGACAAGAAATGTGGTCACGGTGAGAAATGACAGCATAAAAATGAAAACTTTGTACTCAGTTGCTCTGTTCTCATATTTGAGAAGAATATGCTGTGGATTCTCTGATAATGTACTCTTCTTCAAAGCAGCAGCCCTGTGTTGGAGGATGTGATCAGTAGTTATTGTTTGGAGTTTGGGGTGGAGAAACCCTAGGGCAGTTGTGTCCTCCCACTAAACACAAAATACGGACAGTCTGAGCCTACTCCTCTGAAATCACCCATGTCCTTGGCTGGTACTCCAACAGCTGAACAAGCTCTTCATGCAGTGAAGAACAAGCTCTTCATTGCCTATGTTTCAGCATTTTTACTGAACAAAATGCTTGTAGCATAGAAAAATTAGCACAAGATGACAATGAAATTGTGGGTCTAGTTGTTTTGAGCGTTATGACAACAGTTGCTCTCATTTGACAGCCTAGTTCAAAGTTTGATGACACCAATAGTGCAATGCCATGAATGTATCTCCAACTTTGCTTATAGATTTATAGTAGTGTGTTGAGTCCTAGATGAATGAGGAGATGGAACATCCTTTGGACTTGTTGATCTAATTAAGCATGTGATTTCTTTTATGGAGAAAGTACAGGTGAGGCTTTGTGCAACTGACTTTGGTAATTGAATGTTGGAGGGAGTATTACTTGCTGGAGTGTGTCCTCCTGAGGTGTCAAAAAGGGAAAACACAAGATTTATTTTCTACAAAAACTATGGTGAGAAATAACCATAGAAACAGTATCATTTGAGCCTTCCAGGTGGTGAAAACAGACTCTTCCTCCCCCATTTTTCATTATCACAGCTCCTGTGTGGTGGGAGGAAAGTGGAGGACCAGGCAGCAGGACAACTGTGGAGTGTGAAGAAGTTCACCTCTGGGAAGCAAGGAAGTGTTCTGTAGTGTTGTTGTTCCTTCTGCATCCAGGCTATGGTCTGGGCAGTGCCCAGAGGATCACAGCTGTTTTTCTAACAGCAGGGAGAGGACGTATGATTTGTGTGGCTTGGGGATGCTTAGTACTGCCCAAACTCGCAAGGATGGCTTATCCAAAACATAATGGAGCAAGTGCTAAAGGCGGAAAAACCTCATTTGAATGTCCTGGCAATTATTAGATAAGCAAGAGTGACTCCATTCCTCATTTGTACAGTCCTGTTAATAAAGTGTATTATTGGGAAACCTGAGGATTTCCTAACCTGGCAAAAGTGGTCTCACCCCCCTCATTAGAGAAATGGAGAGAGAGCAGCAGCAGTCAATTATAGAAGTGCCAAGGGTGATGAAAATTAATTCCACTGGGGATTTGCCTTCAAATTTTCTTTTTCCCCCTGAGGGAGGAGAAGAGTGGGTCAGAAAAGGTGTTATTAAATTTATAGAAAAGAAACAATTAAAAATGAAATACTGAAGGCACAGGTCTCCTTAGACATAGAGCGAAATAGGACTTAGGAAGGACATGTGCAGGACTGAAGACATGCCAGTCATGAAGCCAGGACAGTTGAAGAATAGGAAGATACTTATGGGGTTGGACACCAAAGTTGCATGGAAATGTCTTCAGGAAGGCATATGATTCAGGAGAAGAAAGCCTAGATTAGATTCATTGTAGAACCATTCAGGTCTCGGTTAAGACACCAAGATAAGACGCTGGTGAGGTGGCTCGAGATGCCTCCACTGCAATATGAAACATGTAGCAAAGAGGAAGAGTTCTGTTGCTTATCTAAGCTCTTCTCTAAGCAATGACTTTAGTGAAATCTAATTTAGTTCCTTGTTTTCCAGGTTACAGTAATCATTTTTGTGTTTAAGGGAAAAGGAATGGTATTAGCTACAGTCTCTATTTCCTTCCTTCCCAGTCTTCCATGTGTACATAATTTTGTCCTGAATTCAGAGCATGAAGGCTTTGGAAGGTTTTCCCCTAACATCTATAGAGTCATTGGGTGTCCCTGTATCTTTTAAGAGCTTGTCTTGTGTAAGGCAGTTTAGCATATGCAGCGTTAAGCCAGTGACTCCATCTCAAGTAGAAATGGTCCTCTACATTTGTTCCAAATATCTGTAAGATACGACATTCCAAGTGCTTAAAAAGGGCAAGTTTCTAAACAGTCAAACCTGCAAAAGGTCTGTAGGGACAGAAGAGAGAAAGTCATTTAGAAAGAGAGAAGAGCTGTTAAAGGAAGGTCTTGATTTCTCTGTTTAGAATAAGCCAAAATTTCAAGAGGGGATTGATCTTGAGCTGTTTTGGATTAGAATTTATTTCCAATTAATCTGTTCCTTGATATCTATGTCCAGAAAAAGCAATTCTGTTTAAACCTTTTGAGTGGTATTACAAAATAAACATTTTTATTTGATTTGAAGGAGTTAAACAACGTGGTCACACTTGAACACAGTATATTAAAGTGCTGACAGATGTCCAGGTCCACTTTCCTCCATAATTAAAGCACTACTTGAATAAAACCTGAAAGGTTGTTGCCAGATCTCTTCTTTCAACCTTCTTTCATTACATTTGAGGTTCAGGTTTTGTATAAACCTTGGCAGAAACTTGAGAACCACGTTTAAATCCAGACTTATATTTGATAAATAGAAATGAGCATGGTTGGGCACTTGTGGCCAAGTTTTATGACTCTTTGCAATGGAGACTTCAGTCATCAGTTGTGGTGTTCTTTGAAAATTAGCTTCTTCCCCCTCTCTTTCATCTCCAGAATTGGATGTTTGTAATATAAAATTTAAATATTTTTATTTCTATTGCAATATTGCACTCAAAGCTTTCAACACAAATATTTCTCATTCATCTGGTTCTCACTCAAAAGTGTGAACTTTTTGCTATATTTGCTTCAAAACAGAAGTTTTGAAGTAAAATCTCCATTATTTTGTTGTGGATGCTCATTCTAACAACTTGGCCAAGCCGCTATGCTTTGTTCATGACCACATTTCACAAAGACTCACTGAAATAACTCTATCTCCTCTACTGTGATTAGAATCTATCACACTTTTTCTGCTGTATGACCTTGTGTCAAGGTCTTATCAGCCAAAGCTATGTTGTTTTATGCCTATTATCTTATATAAAATCCCTGACTGAGGTTTATTGACCTGTGCCTCCTGTTCCAGCTCTGTCAGGAGCAGGACCTCCATTTAGCTGTAGTGCTCCTAGCAGTGGAAGAGGTGGGGCTGGGGAGCTGTTTTGAAAGAGTTACTATGCTGTGCACTAAATTAGCTACTACATCCTGAATTTTAGCAATGTTTGAAAAGTATTTGCAATGCTTCTTTCTGCAAGTATGGATTCGGTACCTAATATACCCACTGTTCCCTGGGGGTTACAGATGACGTGACATCCCTGGAAGGCAAAGTACTGACCACTGAAGTCAGATATAAAACTTGTGCTATTCACTGGACAGAAGGGCATCTGGATGGCTTTGGCTAAATACACTGAGGCCACGAAACACAGGCAGAGTGCTGTGGCAGAGTAGGAAAAGCAGCTGAGAACAAGTCTAGCCTTTTCCACTAATTTATAAAAAATTGAGGACAGGGTATTTGTGAACCATATGAGAGTACATAATTCTAAAATCTTCCCGAGTGGGGGTCCTTGCTGTGATATTGCACTAAGTCAATGTGGGGTACCTATGGTGTGTCCTTACCTCCCTGTAACCTGCTATTAAGGCTGAAGAGAGTCTCTGCTCTTCTGAGATGAAATTTTCCTTTGTCCGTCTCAAAACGTTTAAGTACGAAGTAGGGAGGGGCTGGGTTGAACACTCTATCCTGAGGTGAACTGTGCTCTTAGGAAATGCCCTGTAATCGTACCCAACCCATTCTGGTTATTGTTCTGTAGAAGTCATGTGTGCTTATGTTTTAGTTTGACTGGGTGGGTGTTGTAAGATCAAAAGTTAGTAATTGCAGACTTAACTGTGCTTCCCCTCTTGTATTTAGCAGTTCCGAGAATATGATTTGCTTGCTGTCAAATTTTGCATCCACTGCCTTGGTAGGAGAAGTAACTATTTCTGCTTTTCATTCATTAAAACCTTGCTTCTGATTGTGGGAGACTGATTAGATCATGAGCAGGCTGAAGTTACTCCACTTGAATGTCACCCCAGCAGCTGAGTACCTATATGAATACACATTTACTGCAGAACCATTCACAGGAATCCTAATAAATGAGACTGTATCTAAGAAATATGATACCTGACTATAAGGGGAACAAAACAAACTATGATTCCATAGAAATACAAAAGAAATATTGACTTACACATAGCATTAAGCAGAAGCAAATGTCTGGATTTGTCCTGCAGAGCAGTGGGGATGCCCACTTGAGGGAAGGTTTCCAGCCTGATGGGGATGGGGACATGTGCCTTGGAAAGGGGGAAGTGCTGACATCTGGAGCCACAAATGGGATTCAAACTAGGGGAAGAGCTGAGTCTGAGTTTTGATACCTAAATATTTGAGGTTATGGGCTGGCACTGGTAGGGAGCACCCGCAGGCAACTGTGCCAGAAGTTGCCACGTTGAGCACTTAAACAAAAGCTTCATGTTTATTCCTAACATGTGCCAGTTAGACTTTATCTCATATTATTTAGAAATACTTGAATGTTAATCCATGCTTGATGTTGTTTTAAACTTAAAAACCTAAAACCCTCAAAAAACCCAACCCCCCCAAAAAAACCCAAGCCCCCAAAATGATCGATGGCTATGCATTACCTAAATTTACCCATGTGTTAGGCATTTTAAATTTGCTTCACTGCAGTTTTATTTTTAGATAGTTTCTAGTGAGAGTGAATAAACAGAAGGACATACCCAAGCTTTCTACATAGGTTATTTTAGGCATTTTTTTTTTTCTCTGCTACTTGTAATAACTCCTAAGTAACACTGTAGGTACTGCAGAAAACAAATACTGCATGTTTAATTTTAGAGGAATGACCTAAGTATGACAATATAAATGGAAAGCAGTGGAAAAAAAGGTTGCTGGTTCAGATGCTGAAGGCAATGCAGTGGGACAGTCTGGAGCTAGGCAGGGACATGAAGCCCAACAGTTTACCTAGAACAGGGTTTGTAGGACACAAGTCTTCATGACTTGTCTTTGGAGATAGCTTGACCAGGCAGGAGCTAGACTGAGCCCAACTCCCTGCTCCAGAGGAATGCCTTAACTGCTGTGGGGCACCACAGGCTGTTCTGGAAATCTTGTGTTCTAAGAGAAGCAAGCCTTTTGGAGACATGCCAAATCTCAGCTATGCAAATCGCCTCTTAGGAAAGGGAACACCCACAGTAAACCATGTATTTAAATTCCCAATCTGAAACCTGTGATATGACTCAAATTCGCTTCCCTGCCCCTCATTCTTCTTCAGCGTAAGCAGTCATCATGTTGCAAATGGAAGTTATTAAATCTCTGGGCAACTGGAGCCTCTAAGAGTGAAGTTCCCTCCCTTCCTGCCCCAGCTGCAGGCAGCAAGCTAGCTCATATTAAATAGTATTTCCTAGGCTGTGTGTGAACAAAGTAATGCAAAGGGTTGAGTAACCCTGTCTATAGAGTTGCTGGAGAGGAAGTTTTGGGAAACTGAAGTGCCTTGCTTTAACACGATCATCTTTCTCTGTGCAGCTCTCCTGACATGCGTGGAGCAGCTCTGAAATGTATCAGAGTTCTCCAGGCTTTCTCTTTTTGTATGTATTGCTTTTGTGTCACCCGTATATCAAATTTTTGCTTGGGATCACGTGGTTTTTATACTGCTGCTAATGCTTTGTGGGTGTCTGCTCTCAGCACTGTTTTGGATTACTATTTTTTTGTGTTTGTTTAACATCTGCATGGCAAACTTCAATTTTTGAGGTCAAAGTGATTCTACTGGTCACTTTATGGGAATTCCTGAAACAGAGTCTGGTTTGTAAGCCAAACAAGAAATTTGTTCCCCAGTACTGTGATTATGTTCTTTTTATTCAAAAACTTTTGTAACTTTCTTGATGACACTGATCTGAATTTGGTTTACAGATGACCCGGGGCTTTGCTGTAAGAGTTGTAAATTATCTAATTAGATTTGTACAAACTGTTCTTCTGGAATAAACTGGAGTCACTTGGCCTTTGGAGGGTTGTGCTGGTGAAGTGATTTACATTTTTGTTTTTAGGGCTTTAGATTACCAAAGCAACTGAGTGTGTGCTGAACTTCAGTTGATGTGGAAATAGCTTTTTGGGTGTTCTGCTGTGTGTTATGGTACTGCAATGATAAGCTGCTAGCATCTTCTGTAAGCAATGGCAAGAAAAAAGCTTTTCTGTGGTGGGATTCATTGTCTTTTATAAACTCTTGTGTGTAAGATTTCTCTCTGTCTGCACTGCCTGACTGGAGCAGGAGCACAGGCTGCCATTTTACACTAAATGCCTTGCATTTAGGTGGCTGAAGGTGGAGGGGATTCATCTCTGGCTCTGCTACTCCTGTGTGGAAGAAGGATTTCAATTGCAAAGGAAGAATGCTGCTCAACAGGATTAAGAAGGGTAGCATTAGGGCCTAAAGGACTGATTATTGAAAGCCACAGGGATAAACTTCTGGTGATTTTAATAAGATAATGTTCTCCTTTTAAGACCAGCTAACTCCAGCTGAGCCTACTGAGGTCACCTTCCAGCTAGAAAGAACTGTCTGTGGAAGGGGAATGGTGCCCTGAAGTGGAGGGAAAGGATCATTATGTTGAATAAATGTGCAGTAAGTAGGACTCTGTGAGCCCTGTAAGTGACTCCAAGCTCATGTGTGTGCGGCTGCCGGTAGAAGTTGAGCTCAGCTCTGCTCAGGGCAGGCACGCATTTGAGAGGTAAAACAGAATTTAACAATGATGAAGATTGAGCACCAGTGCCCCTCACTTTCTTCTGCCACAGCATGATGAAGTCTACGTGTAGTCTGCTCTTTCTGTGATTTAAAATCAGCTTCCCCTGCCTCCCCTCGCTCCCCTCTGCTGTCAGCAGTGGCATTTTCCAGATCTCTTCCCAGGACTTAACTCGCATTCTGAGCCTGAGCAGTCCTGCCTCTCAGCTTGCGTTAAAGTGTCTGCCTCGGGTGGGAGATGATATACAGTAGTCTCCTTTATTTACAGGAACATCTCTTTAATGAGAAATGCCCTCTAGAATTTCCCCCAAAGAATAGTCCAGCTGCTGTACTCGCACATCCCGTTCCCCAGGACATGCACGGAAAGGGCATATGGATTTCTCACTGCCCCGAGTGAAAAATGTTCCCGGTGAACATAAATTTTCTTCTGAAGTTCATAGGTATATTGGGATCTACGGTCTTTTTGTGTGGTTTGGAGCGCTGCTCAGCTCTTTGCCTCTCAAAGAGGGGTTTGATTTATAATGGTTCTCTGTGAAAAATAGTAATACGTGATTTGTAATGGTATTCAGCCAACAACAATGATTTCCCAAGTGCTCATTTAAGAAAAAAAAAGTTCAGGTGAGGGGCTCAAGCTGCCTGATAGATTCAAGGCCATCTCCAACATGCCCAAAACTTTACACAGTGGATACTTGTGGGAAGATCTGGAAGAGAAATGAGTTTCTTCTGCAGAACTTGACAGAGGCACCCCATAAGCAGTACAAGACCCCTTGGGGAAAAACTGCAGCCCTTTATGTGCCCTCCTGAAGGGTCTGGGTAGGCTGTGGGGCTTCCCCCCACTTTGCCCTTCCCTCCTGACCAAGTGCCTCTGGAATTTAGACCTGGGCCACAGCATCTGTGCTCTGAGCAGTGGTCTTGGTCCAGCCTTTGCCTGTGGAAGCTGCAGCTCTTACTTAAATCAGACAAAAAAGGTGGAAGAGCTGGCCCATAATATTTGAGCGCTTTGGATGTATTAAGTACTGTCACTGGATGCATCTCCTCCTGCATTTGGATAAAACCAGATGTTTTCTTATTTCCGTGGGCATTCTGGGGATAGTTTTGCTTCTGACCACCAGATCAAATGGTCTGGAGCTTCTGGACACTGCTTGAGGTTGGGAGGAGTTGTTGCACATTGATATTTTGTTGTTGTTGCTCAGCAGTTTCCTCCATCTTGCATTTCTGAGAAGATATTTATTTCTCTTACCGGTTAGTCCCCTTCCCCTGGTGTGTGAGCTGGTGTGAGGATGAAAATGTATAGATGCCCCTTACTCTGCCTCCCTCCTGCCCACTCCGTTGGTGAGAATGCCTTGTCTGAGAGAAACAGACCCCTCGAGGTGAATAAATACTTCTCTAATACAGGGAAAAAATATTTTACTCCCCCTGATGCCAAAAATGGTGTGTTTGCAACAGCAGCAGGAGGTCACTGCTTGATTCTCTGCCAGTGCCTCCTTACTCCAGCCTCTCCTAGGGGGGAGCTTTTGGCTTCAGTGATGTATTACTTGCAAAGATAAGGAACTGTGGCTGTTTCTCTACAGACTAGGCGTAGCAAGTTATTCTTGTTAAAAAATATTTCATTAAAACTTTATCCCTATGTGCTGTGAACTGGTCTTGTCATAACAGTGTCCAGATGTGTCTTTAAAATTGTCTTTATCCATTGGTTTTGATAACCTTCCTTGGCAACTTACCCTCTGTGCTGAACACTGTAAGCATTGTCAAGAGGAGTTCTGCTTGAGCGCCTGAGGCTCTCCTGGTCTTTTTATTTTTTTTTTAAGTGAGAGGCTCAATAAACTAGGAAACACCAACTTTTTCATGATGGCCAGGTCTCTAGATTTATAGTTGTCTGGTCGAAGACCAAATAAGTTAAAATAAAACTCAGTCATTTTGCCTTATCTCACTGGTGAAACACTGTCTGCAGGAGCTGAATTCATCCTCTTGTTTCTGCTGGTTTAGCTGTTCGTTATTCCCCCTGCCTTTTCTATTCAGCAAGTCCCAGCCTCTTGCACAGCAAAGCTCTTCTTTCCCATGCTTTGATTGAAACTTCCTCCCGTTTCAGCTGTGCTTTACCAAGAGTACTTTGTCCTGAGCAGTAAAGGAAAGACGCAGCTCCTCGACACTGGCTTGTGAAGCCCATGCTGAGAATTCTTGTTTTCATACAATGACGGCCTTCCTAAGGAAGGCAGTCGGAACAGCACGCACACGTCATCCGCCCTGTGTAAGGCAATGGCATCACTCGGGCTGGTATGATGTCCTTTGTTAATGCACCCTCTGGACCTATTTGCATTCATATGTACAGTGGGTAATTGTAAGGAGTTCATGAGAGCTATAACCAATAAAGCTTCTCAGGAGGGGATTCCTGGGGGCCTATTTTGTTTTCAATTTGGGGGTTCTGCATCTTTTTTTTGCTTGCAAATACTGTATATCAGCCTTGAATTTTTATTTTTTTTTATTCTATTTACAAGGTATATTTGGGCTTCTCAGCAGGATTTTTCTTTATGGTATTCTAGTGTCATAATGACAGAGAAAATATTTAATCTTCTGTTTTTCAATTATCAGCAGATTTTTGTCTGGTATTTTATTTTCCTTTTCTACTAATGATGTACAAATACCTACAGAAAAGGCCTTTTCTTATTTTTCTCCTATCAGAACCTTTTATCAGTATTTGCTACTGCTTTTGGCTACCTGTTGTGACTGTTTTATACCAATGTATTGGTTTGAATGACCTGTGAGCTGGCATCCATTTCGTAGTGACAGAACTGGACTTGTAACTGTAATCTGCCTCAGTAATGACACATTAATTCCAGGGGAGTCCTTAAGTTGAGCAACTTTAACATCTTCCTGCCACCTCCCACCTGTGGCTTGCAGCAGTACCTAGGGGAGGTGGGTTCAGCAAACTATGTGCCTACTTCAGCCTTGCTTATTTGGAGACGTGTCTTTTGGACACGCTTGTTGTGTGCTACTCTGGTTCTCTGATTAAGCTTTCCTCTTGTAAATCTATTTCTGATGCAAGTGCTACCCTCTTGAATGTGTTCTTGAATCTTTTTCCATCATTAATTTTTAGTTTTATTCAATACCAGGCCTATTGCTGAAAATTCAATGCCTAGAGCTGTATGTAACATAAGTGAACATGAACATTTCAGTAGTGACTTAAAGTATAAATCCCTGGATTTGGATCTGCTTTATCTTCCCTGACAAGAAAAGACGACATTGAAGGAAAAGAGTAGGTAGGAGCAGAATTAAGGAGTTATGGGTCTTGATTGCTTAATGCATGGAAGATAAGAATTTCAGATCTTCCCAGATTTCATTATTCTCCAGTCCATCGTTTGCCATTTTAAATGAATCAGCATCCTGTCAACGATGCATCTGACTTCTGGCTCCATTATTGCAAGAATTGCATCTGAGTCAATCTGAGTTGAAGTGTGGTACTGACTATGCAGATACCAGCAGTTCAGTCGTGTCAGCAGAGAAAAATGGAAAGTGCTGCCTGGGACAGACCAAGGCTTGGCTGGAAACCTCTTCAGTGCTGCCTGTCCCTGCCGTTTGCTGTCCTGAGAACCAGACTGACCCTTGGTATGAGTCCTTCAAGCACTGTTTAATGCCAGTCCTGTTCTGTAATGCAGAAAAATGCCCACACCTTGCTACAGACAGCACTATGATTCTAGTCACTCTACTGCGGTGAGCTTTGTCTGTCTTCTGCTGTTCTGCTTGTCCCTGTGGTCCTAGTGCACCATTGAGGCTGGAGGATGTAGGCAGATGCAGAGCAGGCATTTTGCAAAGCTGCTTCTCTCAGCAAGGACTGCCCTGACTGGTGTCAAAGGGGAACAATGTATACGCCCTGTAGTCTTCTAGGCTTTTAGGAAGATATTTGTTTGATACATCCAGTGGTAAAAAAAAAAAGCTCAAAAAAATGGCCAAAGTAGTGATTTCTTTTCTATCAAATTCTTATCACCACCAGAAGAGAACTGTAGTGTTACCTACTAGAAAAACCACTCGTTTGAGAAGGGACTACCCAAAACTGGGGTCTTGCTTTTCTTATGTGAAGTAGTTTTTCTGTTTTTAATTTCCTTTAATTCCAACTGCAGTGGCCCATGGCTTAAAAAAAGAGTTGTTTCTTTTTTTCTGATGATTACACTATAACCATGGCATAATACTTTAATAATTACACTGGAATAAATGCTGCTGTTGCCATGAGGCAAGAAGTCTCATAATCGGGTGTGGATCTCTAAGCATCTGGAGTGGGAAAGCCCTGACAGCCCCACACAGCAGCAAGGGGGAAAACTGGGAAGAGAAATCCTTGGGTTGCCCAGGCTAATGGACTATCTTCTGCATGCCCTGCAAAATGGTAAACTGTGTGCATCTTTTTTCCTAAATGAAGAAAGAATCTGACCCTTTAATCCTCTTTCTCTAATTACTTTACATCTGTACCTTGCTTGATTTGGGCCTTAATGCAGTAAAGCTTTTTAAGCATGTTAAAGTGTTTTCCTTTAATCAGGTCCTTGGGTTCTAATTCAAATTCTCCCAGAGGCCTTTCTTCCCTGGTTTTGACAGTGTTTCCACATTTCCAGACAGAAGCAAAACATGGTATTTTTTTCTTTGCCTCCTTGGCATGCCTCACAGAACCCTCTCTTATCAGTGCTTGAAAGCATTTTGGCTCTTTTTCTCGAAGTGTGCTGGCAATAAAGCTGGTCTGATACGTTCGTACAGTCAGGACAGACCTTTCAACAGGGCTCAGGAGCTGCAGCTCACACTGCTGAGAGTGCTCCAGGGTAAGCATCTGACCTGCAATTGTGCCCCGGTGCTCCCCCATGTCCTTCTGCCTACTACAAAATGACAGCACCTTGTATATGGCCATGGAGCCATCCACCTTTCCTCCTCTTCCAAGGCAAAGGAGTCAGATTCTTCCTCAATGTTTGTTTTTATATGCCTCTTCAGAGCTTCTTCAGAAAGTTGGCTTGCTGTTTTGCCACCTGAAGTTTGGTTCCCAGCATCCTCTCATAGCTGTACCAGCCAATAGAGCTGTACCAGCCTGCAGCACCTTCCTTTTTATGGGGTGCCTGACTGGTTTCTAGGGGACTTTGTGTGGTGCAGTTCTTCCTCACTGCAGGCAAGCAAGTGCCAAGCCGACTGGTTTCTAGTGGACTTTGTGTGGACTGGTTTCTAGTGGACTTCCTCACTGCAGGCAAGCAAGTGCCAAGCATGTTTAGCTTGTTTCTGCCCATGGGTATGGACCTCCCATGCCTCTGCCCTGCTTCACCTCATTATCTCTCTGCCCGTCTTTTTCCCCAGTCTCCTTCTCTAGCAATTTCCTCCTAAGACTTGCATCCATTCACACACAAGAAGTGAATCTCAGAAAGGATGCACAAATATTCATGGCATTTGCAAGCAGTTGCCTCTGCCCCTAAGCAGTGTCTTCCCCCCATCTCCATCTCAGTCTTCTCTACTGAGACTGCAGGGCAGAGATCCCCCCTCTCTCTCTTTTCAGTTTCCCCCCATCTCAGTCTTCTCTACTGAGACTGCAGGGCAGAGATCCCCCCTCTCTCTCTTTTCAGAGAGCATCATGATTTCAGCTGAGCCCTACAGGCTTCTGCATAATATGGGGTAATATTTGCTTTAATTTAATTAACTATTCGTATTCTCTTGGTGTGTTGCATCCTGCTCTGAAGATTTTATGTTGCTAGGCAGGTTGCTATTGCTGAACAACCCGATGGTACTGAAGAGCAATCCCTAACCTTTTAAGAGGGGTAGTTCAGGCAACGCTGAAGAGCGTGTCATAATGTGTAGCATATCCCTTCTACGGTAAAGCCAGATAATTTATACCCCTATAGAACGTTCTCTAAGAGGGTATGTGTGGTTTTAAAGGGAGTTTTATGAATCTACTCAGGTTTTATAGAATGTATGGGTGTTGTCCATGTTTAAAATTTTATGGTGATCTTCATTGCAACAGAAAATTGAGTTTCTCTTTTATTAATCTATAATGGTGGTTGGTATATGTCACACCACTCACAGTAAAAAAAATAAAAATAAAACAAAGTCTATTTTAAAGTTGGAGACTCTGCTGTATTTCATATTTCCACTGCCCCAAGGAAATACCTTAAAATTGCTTTGCTGCTTTTGAAAGAAAAATGTTCTGGCTGGATTTGGAATGGAAGTGGACTGTTGTATCCCTATTTCACATTAAAGAACCCAAACCTTAAGGAAGAGCTGCTTCTACACTTATCGGAAATCTGTGGCAGAGAGCCACAGGATATAAAGAGCAGATGAATGCAGAGAGAGTCTCTAATAAAAAATGTGGAAACAATTTCATTGCCTCTTATTATCCACACAATGGCCTGTGGGCATACAAGGCAACAAAGGGCATCCTAAGGTAATTGATACAGGCCAAAAAGAGCTCCCAGAGTGACAGCAGCATGTGAAGGTAGTCATGCCCAACATCTGAGAGACGTGGCACATCCCCAGATTTGCAGACTGCAGCTCCAGAGAGAACCTTTTCTTTCTCCTTTGTGTTTAGATTCCCTTGTTCATCTTGAACCTTGCTCCAGCTTGTGCTGAAGTTGAGAGCAAAGCCTTGGCTGAAGGCCACAGAACATGTTTGGTCCTTTACTTCCTCAATCATTGGACTCTGGGTGGAAAGAAAGGGGTAGTTTCTTCCGGTCTGTCCCCTTTTCCTAGAGAACAGCAAACGCTTTGGCATCCAGTCAGTCTTGTTAATTGTGTATTTCTATGGTATTTGACATGTCAGCTTTGCATCTCAGCTGGGACTTTGAGGTGTTACTGCGATGTTATCATCATCATCATCACACTCAAATGAGCAAAGGATTCAGGGCTCTGTAGATGTTTTCTCTTGTGTTTGGCCACCAGCATCTGCCTGCACGTGTTCTGTTGCCATAATCTTGTCTGAGCACGTTGCAAGTGCCCACCGTTTGCTTTTGGGATTCATCAAACACATCATTAAATTACTTGTGCAGGTTAATTGAAGAAACTACATGAGTTCAGGCGTTAGGATGAGCTGAGTACTAATCCCCTCTGTGTGTTTTGAAAGCCCATCTCAAAATCCATAAGTATGCAGCTATTGTCCCCTTTAAATAAATATTGCCATAAAGGTCCTTGCTGGTATAGACATACTTCTTGGGCTGTTCTGTGAAGGTACCTTTTGGAGGACACAAAAGGGCAAATCACAAACACAAAGAAAAACACTTTTATAGAGTGAGTCAGATTAAAATCAAGCAGGTTGTGGAGGAAATGGTGCCTGGTTTAGTGTACTTTAATTAATCTATTTTAGGTTTGCATCGCTAATTAATCTCTTTTATGGTTCACATTACTGCATGCAAGTGCATATTTGTAATGTGATAGTTAGCCCTAACTACTAGCATATTCGTGTAAAATAAATAAGTTGTCATTTCTGCCTGCAGTTGTTTTCTGTGGATTTTGAGCCTTTCAATGACTTGGATGAAATGCAGAGTAGATGTGGGAGACAGGATGTTCGTTGTGATCAGCAATAACTCTGTTAAGAGCAATAACTGGAGCTGCTGGTCACTCGCAGGTTGTGATCCAGTGGGATCCTTGTTGCCATCCAAAAGCACTTGGTTTTGGGAACTTTAAAAATACCCCATCTGATGACCAGTATTTATGAGAGAGTAGGTGTGAGCTTTGTACATATACCTAGGCAGAGGATGTGTGATGTTTTTCACCGTAGATGGAGACATCATGTTGCAAATCTCCAAGCTACGGGAGTGAGTGAGTCAGAGTAAACATGGAAATGTTAAAACTGACTGTCCTCCTGGATATTACTATGATAAAATCCATTTTTGAACAGCCTTGGTTTCACAAAATGCTTCAAATCTGATTGATTTGCTGTGAAAGCCAAACCCATTGGAGGTCTCGCTTCAGGCCCAAATCTAGGTGTCTCTTCTATAAACTCCCAACTGTGGTATCTGCTGTGAGGTACAAGACAGGACTTGGACTTTAAGCACTGGAATAATCCAGCTACCAAAAGTAAAGGCATCAATGTATCAGACATCACTTTAAGCCTGCTCACGGGGGGCTGCCTCCATTTTAGCAGATGAATGGGACTGTGGCTGGCAGATCGTTGGATTAAAACACTCTGACACCCAATATTTTATCAACAGGGAAGGAATGAGATTGATGCACAAATCAGCCTGGGTAATCTGAATGTGGAGGCTGTGTTTAACTGAGCAGTAGGAAAAAGGAGGCTTCCATATTTCTGACGGGATCTTAAAGAGGCTTTTCGGATCCTGAGGAATCACTGATATCTAGCTGGAGGGAAGCTGAGAAAAATGAGTTGCTGCTGTGCAAAGAGAGGCCCTTTCACTGCCCGTGGTATGCAGCAAGCTGCCTCCTAAGAGAGAATGAAAAGAGGGAAACAAAGCGTGTGGGTGAGATGCGTGGCAAATTAAACCTCTGGATAACCCCTTGTCAGTAAATCACTTGCCCCAAAGACTACTTTGCTCTTCAACGTGCCATGAAATTGTGTCAAAGCAGGACTTTGCACCCTATGTATTTGAAGTTGAAGCCTTATTTAAGTGTGTAAAATAGCAGATCTTGGGAAAACTCTGCAGGGTCATTACGTACTGCAGGATGTACCTGAACATGGCGTTCCAGTCAAAAATTCCCATGGTTGGGGTGAAAGGGAGGAAACACTTTTGATATGGCATTTGGGGTGGACCAAAAGTTGGGCATATGTCATGCTTAACTTGAATCTCAACTAGAAAAAACAAATCGATTTCCATCCTCTAGGGACCAGTCTCAGTTCTGTACATTTGTGACAACTGGGACCTTCCTGTGCAATGTAAGGTCTCTTTTCAGCCCCCTGTACACGATAAAATGGTTTAATTGTAAAAAGCTCTCACTAGTTACTAAATAGTTGAGATAACTTGCCATACAGTGGTTACAGGTAATGCAACATTCCCAATTAAATTACATATATGCTGGAATTGAGCCAGAAGGAGCACTTTGGGCAACCTTTCCTCTGCCCCCCTGTGTTTGCCACCGCCACTCAGCACAGCTGGGAGCCAAAGTCAGACACAGCCCATGTGTTCCCATAATTTGCTCCCTTTCCTTCAGTAGGCAGGGCAGAAACAGAAAGGATCTGTGCGTGTGCACATGTGCATTTTTCAGGCACATGAAGGAATCCAGTGTCTTTGTTAATGCAGTTTTGTTAGAGGAGTTAAACTAAAATAGCTGCTTGGAATCAAATTGATTAAAATTATGGTTTTTTTCATTTGGACTAAAATGCCTCATAAAACTCTGTGAGATGGATTTTGTTCTCTTATGTATCTCTCTGATATTATTACTTTATTTACTATTTGTATTGCAATAATGTTGAGGACTGGGATTGTGTTATGTCTAGAACAAATGCAATTAAATAAAAAGCAAAGGAAAAAAACCAAACCCTCAATAAACTAATTTGACATATTTTTTTCTTAGCGAGGCACCACAATACAGGTAGACTTTAAGAAGGGCTTAAAGGAGAGCGTTGTGGTTATAAAAGCCCATGTTTGCTGCCTATCCATAGTCTGCCTGGGTAATTTAGTAAATGGGGAGCCTTGGGGCAATATCATTGCAGGAGGAGAAGTGGTGCTGTAGAGGGGAGAAGCGGAG
Organism: Calidris pugnax; assembly: GCF_001431845.1. NCBI lineage: Eukaryota > Metazoa > Chordata > Aves > Charadriiformes > Scolopacidae > Calidris > Calidris pugnax. The sequence goes on from NW_015090880.1 coordinate 8,041,146, forward strand.
AAGGAGGTTGCTTGTGCCCTGAAGTGTCCTTTGTTGAGGGAAGGGGATGAAAAGATGCAAATACAGATGTGGTGCCTCTGCGTGAAGTTCTAGGAAGAGAGCCCTTCATCCTCCTCTCTGCATCTCAGGCTGATGGTCCAGCAACCATCTTAAACCTGGAAGAGAAAGGAAGTTTCTCAGATGAACAGATTCATACAAAAGCGAAAACTGCTTTTTTTATCAGGAAAGTCCCCCTTACTTGCATCATCTGTGCAGAATAAGCTGTTAGTTTGTGTGCAGTATTACAAAGCAAACTCCTAGTGGATGCACTCTGAAATGGGCTCAAAAATGCAAACAAATTCTTCTGCTTCCTGCATATTTTTTCTGGTTATGGCTGCTCAAAAGTCCCACGTTTGAGGCAGTAAAATGTGGCTTCCAGCTGAAGCTGAATTGCGGTGTATTACTGCTGTAGGATCCTGAATTTTGCTGCATGAAAATACAGTTCTAGTTAATCACATGCACTTCCCAAATGCTGTTAACTTTCAAATCCAGATGCAAATTCTAGTAATGTCCTCTGTGCTTCAGGCTCTGGCGGAACCACCAGCTCCAGCCAACTGTAACCACATGTAAAGTAAAATGGTTCAAGTAGTTATGTTATGTTGTACCCACACCTCCTGACCAAATGTTGAAATGTCAATGTGTTGGGATGCAGGGAATGTGATAAGGGCTGGTTTGAAAAAGGAAAGGGATGGGGCAGATGGGCATGGTGGTGTTGGGCTGCTGCTCCTGTACAACCAGCTGCTTCAAAGTGTGACCCATTGCAGGCAAGAGGAGTCAGGCAAAGATGTATCCCTGCTGTAAGGTCAAGCAAAATTGTGCTTTGGGTCTTGCTTCATTTCAGAATTAAAGTTGGACTGTTTTTCTGTCAGGTTCTCACGTCTGGGTAAAGTGAACTTCCTCATGTTCTACCAGTCGGCGTCCCTGAAACTGCAGGGATGAGGCAGACAGATGGAAAATGAAAAAATAACTGTGAACTGAGTTTGTAGATGAGCAGTAAATGAGAGTGCAGGCTGTTTCTGGAGGGCTGCTTTCATGCATGGGAGGCAGGGGCTTATCCTTGGACTTCCCTGCCTGGCTGTAAGCTGAGATCTTGCCATGGCTTTGGGCTGTGGGTACCGCAGCAGCAGCAGTGGCGGGGCTGTGCCTGGAGAGCTGTGAGACTCATGACCTTCAGCTCAGCTCTGGGGTTTGATCTCCTCCTCTCGACAGTGGGAGCAGCTTTGTCTGGTTTATTTTGCTCAGTCAGCACAGAAATGTGCAGGTCTATTTTTCCAGCCTGAGAGCATTCTCGCCTTTAAGTCTTGCCGAACAAATGAGATATTGTTCACTAGTTCTGAGAGCTGTTTGTTACTTAAAAAAAATAATAAAATCTTCTTTCTCCCTTGTAGCAAAGAAAGTTAATTGAAGTAACAACTGGTTTAACACTATCTGGTTTAAAAAGAAAAAATAATTCTAATAAATGTTTAACATTTTAACAAAGTTCAGTACACGCTCCAGCAGTACTGCATCTGTGTTTCCTCTGCTCTTTTTTTAAGCTTGGCATACAAAGTACCATTTAAATACCGTGGTGAAAAGGGCAAGCATTCAATTTAATGCCTTTGAAATTATTCTGGAATTAAATCCTGGGCAATATATCTCAGTCGAGCAGTGTTGCATGTAGCCACATGCAGCTAATGAGCCATCAAAGGCAATGCTTTAAATCCCCATGCATACAGTACACAGATCTTTTATTTTTGCTGTCATAACACAAATCACCAACCTTGATTCTAAATTAAACACAGGTAAAGTAAGAAAGGAAAAAAAAAAAAATAAAAAAAAAGGAAAAAGGAGGGAGTAACTTTGTGGCTAATTGGAAAGAAATTTGAAACAACAGTTGGGGTTTCTTTCAACACCATTAATCACCTCTGCTGGAACATCCTTCACAACCCAAGCTTTTCTTGTCCTTGTTGCTATTTTCCCTCTTTAACATGGTACAAAATGTACATAATCATTGTTGTTCTTGAAAGCCATTTCTCTCATGCTGTGGTGGAAGGGCTTAGAGTACAGCCTGTTGCAGCTCCCTTTGGTCCTGGCAGGGCCACTGGTTTTCCTCCTCATCTGGTGCCCTGGATCACCAGTGAGGATGTGGCAGCTTCTGCCCAGTGGGCTGCATGAGGGAGATGCTGAGAGCATGAGAGGTTGAGACCTTGAGGAAATAATGCAATGAAAATAGTAAGAAAGAAAGGTGCAAGATGATATTTGTGTATGGAGTCAAGGCATGTGTTCTGCCAGCATTTCCTTCCTCTACCTTGTTTTCCCCCAGGCAAAATGAACATATGCAACAGCTTCGGATCCGTGCTGGTTGCCTGCAGGCTGCTTAATGGCCAGTGTAAAATGAGTTATGGCTGTTAGCCAGCTCCATAATCATGAGCATTCACCTTGCTAAAATCCTTGAGGTACCTGGAAGGAGGAGGCTCTGCTGAGGGCCACCTGGGGCTCCTGCAGCCCTCAAGTAGAGGAGCAGCACTGGGAATGTGTGAAAAGTCACACTGGTGACCTTGGCCACCTTGACTTTCACAGGGACTTCGGGGAGATCAAAGTAGGTTATCCCCAAATTGTTTTCCACTTGGTTGAGCTGTTTGCCAGCAAGACAGCTGAATGGCAATGGGTGTGTATGCGTTACTATTACTATAATTTTTAAAGGTGAGAAGTAGTCACAGCACATAAGCAGGTTGGTAGCAATGAAGTGAAGGGCTGTACACTCCTTATGTGCCGTTCCCAGTGCCTTTTCTTGACTGCTTTGTGTCTTAAACAGCTTAATGGGGTGGATTTTTAATGACTTGTGTCAGATACCCTTTAATTGCACGATGATGATAGAAGCTAGAAAATGAGCAACTGCAAGAAACACCTATTTGCGTAGGTGAAAGAAAGATTAACCTGTCCAGAGATGTCAGGGAGGGGATCACTTAAACCCAGCCTTACCCCCGGAGTGGGTTTGAATGCTGTGGCTCAGTGTCCACATCCTTCTCCCAGGTACAGTGAAGCCACATGTGCATGTAGATCACGTACATGTGTGGAAACAGGCTCATTTGCTGCAGTATTTTCAAGTGGCGAGTGACAAATCCCGAGTTGGAATTTGTAACTATGATAATCCTTTAAAAATAATTAATAGTCTACTAGGCAATAATGAGAAATGTTTAGGAGATTGGAGGACAGATCTGTACGAGTCCTTCAGTCTGCTGCGTTAACCAGAGTATTCCCAAGCTCTTACAGTTTATCCTTTGCAATGTAATTTTTGAGCAAAATAATGTTTGTGCATTCTTATTTAAATGTTATCATCAGTTCTCACTAATGGAGTGGTTAAGAGGTTATAATGTTTACTGAGCTTTGAATTTTCTGGTTTTGATCCTCAGGCAATATGACTCAGATTTTGTGAGATGTTTAACTTTCTGGCAAAAGAGGTATAGAAAATAAATCAAGCTTTACTGTTGTAATTAAATTTAAAGTGTTTTTGTCTATCTGTTTATGTATGCATGATTATATAGCATACACAAGTCTTCAGATTTTTTTCCTATAGTGGAAATTCTATTCATAGCTTTAAAAAAGCATCAATGGACACTGGTCATCTTTGTATTCAGCATATGTTAATGTGATGCATTGAGATATTTTCCCTGTACCATTGGGAATATTTATAAACTACACATCACTGCAATTTACTTGAAAATGTATTTTCTCTCGCAGGGGTTTCCTCTGTTTGTCATGGTATTTATCCAACTGGGAAACACTGAAAAATGGGAGTGTGTTAACAGAACAAGCTAGAAGGATACAAATCATTCTCTTTCTGCCCCTCTGTGGGAATAATGTGAATATTTATAGATCTGGAAAGCTTTCAGGAGTTTTTAATAAGTGAGAGCCAAACCATTCTCTTTGTGCTGATGCCATTTCTGGTTTTGACCTGAACATGCATCAGCTAGGAGCTGTAGCACTGAGGAGACCGAATCAAACCAGTCATCCATACTTAGGCCAAATTTGTGGTTTGTTTTTTTTTTTTTTTCTATTAAAATTACAAGAGAGCAGGAGCGAAGGTGCAGAGCCCTGCAAAGGTACCACTGTTCACAGCATGTGACAAAAAGGACACTTAAATGCAGTCATCTTGGGGAGCATGAAGCATGTGACTTAGATGCCTCTGTGAAGTCGCATGGGTTGAATGCGAGATCTATTCAACCGGCTTCTCTCACACAGCTCATGGTGTTCCCCACGTGAGGTTGAGCAGTGGTTTCCAGGCCTCTGCAGTGATCACCGTTTGCCAAACTGTTTTATGTGAAAGGTGGTTAGGATTTTATGAGAAGTGAAAGCACGCTGATAAGACAAAAGAGGAGGTTCCAGTGGGCTCCTCTCGCTTATTGAAGCCAACTGATGGAGTGGGGAAAGGAGGAGGGTTAACACGATCCGGTGGGAAAGCAGAGAGCAAAAAAAGCACTTCAAAGCAGAGACTGAGCAGGGGTCAGAAGCAGTGTCAGGTCCAAAGAGAAATGGAGAAGGTAAAACCTGAACTCCCTGCGCCTTCCCTGACAAAGGCAGCAGCATCAGGCACTAGAGGGAAGAGTGGAGGTTGGATAAAATGGAGACATGGCAGGAAAGAGGAGGTTAGACAAATCTGGGGAAAAGAATATTCATTGTGATTAAAAAAAAAAAAAAAGTGGAGTATCTTGCGAACAATCAGTGAAAGCTCTTCTCTTGTCTGTCTTTTTTGAGTTTCCAGGGATAAGGTAGGAACAGAGCTCCTGAAAGTGAGTGGGAGTGCGAGTGTTTTGCAAGAGATAGGAGGTTGGATTTTAGCATAGCTCATTCTTCATACGATTCTTTCATGTAAAGTTCATATTTGAGTCTTTTGTTGCTGTTGCCTTTAGGACTGAAGGCCCAATTCTGGCAAAATTTCCCCCTGCTGTAATACTGCACCAGCCTCAGTTAAAGCTGCAAGATATATCTTCTATTCTTTGTTCACATAGAGCCAAAAAAAAAAAATCAATAAAACATATTCAAAGACTCACTTGGGCTCATAGATCCTATAAACCCTTCCAGAATGTTGTTTTACCAGAGCATTTTGCCCGAGGATGTTGTGTGTGCATGAAGCAACTACATCCTATAGCAGTAAATGGTCATACAAGAACTGGAAAGTTATCTATTACAGAATGTCCTTAATAAAATTGTATGTGTTTTCTCAGGATGGAAGCAAAGCAACCACAAGTCAAGAACATAGTGCAGGAAGAATGGATTACAATTGCTCCAGTCTGCATTAAATCCAGCTTGGGGAGAGGGTGGAGAATAATGTCAAGCATGAGGAAGGTTGACACAAGGAGATCCTCTGGCTACACTGGGGTCGTATCCAGACAACTGTCTGCTGCGCCCAGCTGTGAGCGCTGGTAGAAAGTGGGGTGAGGGACCACCACAGTGGTCCACAAGCCACACATGCAGCATCAAGGCAGGAATGGTAAGGAATCTCTTTAGAAGAAGACTGACTAGTTGATACCAAAGCAGAGAAGAGGTTACTATTGAGTTGTGCTGAAGCACTGGCCCTTTGCCTGGTTGCTGCCAAGCTTCTTGGCAAGCTCTTGGGGAGTCTGGGTTTCTTGGGTCTGCTGGCTCAGTGCCTCCTAGCCATTCAAGCTGCTCCTGGCTCCAGTGTCTGCAGGTTTAGCATAGACATGTCCCAGCAACTGCTTGGGTTGAGGGTACCCAGCTCCATGGTTTCCTTGTGGAGGAGCCAGCGGTCAGGCAACGTTGGCTGTGCCCCCCCTGACAGCCTGGGAAAGGGCTTGAGGACACTTGGTTCCCTCTCCACTTACTGGAAAGGAAAGATGAGTGCCTGGCAGCTCAAGGGACCAAGAAATGGGAATATCAGCTGTTGCCTGATTTGGAAAATCTTAATATTGTTTTGATGGATTTTTTTTTTTATTTCCTGTCTATGAAGAATGCTGTAATTTCTAATCCTTTCTCCAAAATAGAATGATGATAATTTTATTCCAAACTCCCTATGGGCTGAATTTTAGTCGGCTCTACCCTCAGAAACAATCAGATTTTCTGTTGCACGTTCTTTCTCCAGACCACAGTCTCTGCTTTTCTGTGCTAGTCCTTTTGTCTTCAGGGTTCAGTTGCGCTGACCATGCCTGCATTGTAAAGTGGTTGTTTTGCCTCTTCTTCCAGTGTTTAGAGAAATTTTCTTGCAACCTTTTTTTTTTTCCAAAGGCCAATTAAGATGCTGGTTTCTCTTTGGTAATTGTTTCTGTCTAATTACTAATGCCAGGACATGGTGGAGCCAGTCTGTGCTCATTTTTTGGTCTCTACTTCTGAGCCACACTCTCTTCTTTCTCTGTTGCCTGCCCATCCTATTCTGGGACTCCAGCTGTCTGATTGCCATCACCAAGGCTGTCTGACTGCTCCCTCCATCCCAGAGCAACCCCAAAATATAGTACCCTTTCATGGTTAAGAGAGAAATGTTGGAGTCAGGGAGCAAACTGACATGGAGAACTTCAGTAACTCAGAGTATCCGTTGCATTAACAATTACTGAAGGAAGAAGGGTGAGTGTGGAAGACTGTGGCTTCCCCTCACATTTTGATGATTTCTGAGCCAAAATCTTGATGATGAGGTCATACTGTCCCCCAGTGAAAGGACTGTTATATTCAGCAGATGAAATATATAAACGTTTAAGAAAGTGGCTGTGCATCAACGTTTCACAGTGCACTGGTGTGAAGTGATCTTCAGTTACAGGGAAGGCAGGAAGGGCTTTTGGTTTGTTTTAATGTTGTGGAGTGCTACATACCCACATCAGGAAAGCATGCTACGTGCTCAGAGTAAATGCACTGATGTTGGAGACAACTGGATGTCTTGAGCCTGGGCAAACACCTGGAATTGTGGTTTCATCATTTCTGTGCACAGTAGCCCTCACAAAAGGCTTCAGTTGTCCCCTTGCTGAGCATCCTGGCTCAGCTCAGCCCTCTCAGCCCTTCATTGCTGGCAGGGGCAGCAGTAACAGGCTCAAGAGACTCACCCATGCCCTGAGTGGCGTGCCTTGTCTTGGATTGCCAATCTGGTGTCTGCAATAACTCAGAGCAGTCTTAATCTGTGGCTTTTGGGAGCTGATGAGGTTTACACCTTAGTTATGCTGCAGCCTGGGGACAAGAGGATGCTCTGGAAAGTCTCAGCTATATAAAAAAGAGAAAGGATTTGGCCCAAGATAAATACTGCTCCACATGTTCTTAGCAAATACAGCCATTAAATGTCCTCCGTTTATGTGGCTCTGTGTTGGAGCATTTGGGAATTTAAATTAGTGGGTCAGGTTGTTGTGTCACAAGTGCCCCTTCTCACACTTCAGTATTATTTTTAATCAAACTGTTAAATAATACTGCTTTAAAAAGAAACAAAAACCACTTCAGGAGAACATTGAGTCCTGAAGTACCCCAAACAATAATGCTGCTCCAAATTCCTGCTCTGTGTGTGGTGAGGAGACCAGGACAAGCATGGGACTTTCTATTATGAGACCTGAGCCACCGCCACCGCTGAGAAATGGAGTAAGAAGGGTGGAAGGGAGTCTGTAACAACACAGAGGCAATGCTGCTGTCTAAAACTGGCCCTTTATATAATCTGGGATGTCAGCAACGCTTTTGCTGGGGTTTATTTTAATGGCTCTTAGTGGTTACGGCTGATTGGCGATGGCGGGACTCGCACCCTGCCTTGGAGGGGTATCCCAGAGCAGGCAGTGGCACTCTGAACCTCCACACCCTGCCACCAGCTCACCCCGACCCCGAGGGGACCACGGCCGAGCCCCAGCAGTCGCTCGCCTGTGCCCTTTCGCTCCTTGCTTTCCCTGCTGAGCCTGGCAAAAAGACCTCCAATTACTTCCAATTGCGGTGATGGTTTTGCGCGAGGTTGGACACCCGTTTGCTGCGGCGGGGAATGAGCCAACAGCTTCATTAGGCCACCGAGCAGCCTGTCAATGGTGGCTGCCCTCCGTCACACCCAACCTGGCTCGCTTCTGCATAGCGATGGCCACAAGCTGCTGTCTTCCCAAGAGGAGTTCAGAGACCTCCCCAAGGCTTTGAATGGCCCCACTGACACCCACGTGCTTCTCAATCCTGATACGTATCTTTGGCTTACAGGGAGCAGTGTCACATAAAACTGAGTGGTCCGAGGACAGATCCAGTCCTTGGGCAGGTCCAAACGAGGTGGAATTGTAACCTCTAACATGAATGCAGCATGAAGAAACAATCCCTTTTTTATTTTTTTATGTTGTACCTGCACAAAACCCTTGTGGATGCTCTAGTACTGCTTGTGTTAGAAGAAATGTGAAGGTTGGTGGATTGGCTGAGGGATGGATACATACACAAGCAAACAAGGCATGTGGAAAAGTGGGAAGTTGGAAAGGAAGGATTGAAATCATATTGTGTGGAGGAAAGCTGGGGCGAGGTCCCATCTTCAGGAGAAAGAGCACCTCTACGGTACCTACAATAACTCTAACCAAAATCATGGCTACATAGGTCTTGGAGGAACTGGGAGCAGGAGCCACAGTTTCAGAAATATCCAGATCTAGAAAGATTGCCATGTCATAGAATCATAGAATGGTTAGAGTTGGAAGGGACCTTGAAGATGGAGTTCCAATCCCCCTGCCATGTCCTACAGAGAATTAAGTACTCCAAAGAGATCTCCCTCCCTCCCTCCCTCCATGCAGCATATTTACACAGCTATTATTTTGGTGCTGTAGGATTATGGGTCACTTACTGAAATCGGAGACTTCCAGAAGTCAATGGGATTTACGTACTGATTATAGGAAGGGGAGGATTTTGCCCTCCTTAAGAGCAAGCTGTTCATTTTGTAAATGGCTACTTGGAGAGAGTACGATCACACACCACGTACTTGCAGGAGAAGCTTTTACTTGGCATGTCTTTGGCAATTAAAAGTTGCAGAATGTACATGCAGCTTTGGGGTACCTGGCTATGAGCTATCAGCTCATGGAAATGTCAATCCCATTTCTAATGGTCTCCAGGCATCTGTGTCCCTGCTTGCAGCAACTTCCTAAGATGTAGTCACAGAGATGTTTCAGGAGGAGTTCTCCCTATACTTCTAAGGCATCTGATAGCAGGAATGGCTCTCACAGTGCTCTTGCTCTAAATACCCTCGAGCTCACTGGTTTGGAATTCAAAAGCAGTAGGTAATAAAACACCCCTAGAATGTAGTAGCTTTTTCTCCTCCCTGCCAATAAGTTCTTGAATTATTTTACTGAATCATTTTACATGTTGCATTTAATTAGATATTATTTTATTGTAACAAAAAACAGTTTGGCTGATGTGTTCATTTAAGCAAGATGTTGGCATCACTTTTTTTCCTACTGCGGTGTGCTGCATCCATCCATATCCTCAAGGAATGAACTTCTCAGTGCAGTTTGGTTTGTGTTGTTGACTGGTTGGGTTTTACGACCTTCATTCTATTCCAGCAGTTTGGTGCTTGGGGGCAGCAGAAGGCTTCCTGCGGAGACGGGTCCGTTTGACATTCTGTGTGTTCCCCTCTCCCTTCTGTCATTGCCTTCTGCTCCCACTTCTGTTTCTTCTTCCTTTGTAATGGCTGTTCAAGGAGGATGGGTTAGGAGTTGGTTAGGACACACTGGACCCTCAGTCCAGATTGTTGCAGTTCATTTTCTAGATTTTCTGTGTACTGCTGAAAGAATGTGAGCAATATTTATGTTCTTGTGTATTACAATAGCAGCCAGAGGCCTAAAGCAGACACAAGGACCTTTGTGCTTGCCATCGTGCAGGCAGAAGTCTTACACCATGAAACAGCAAAATGCACAAGACAGGCATTGAATTAGGGAATGTCCAGTCACTGGGGGTTTCCTCCTTCTTAGGCAGTTGTATTTTGGGACTGGGTTTCTCTTTGTAGAGCTGGAATAACAATTTCCTCCGTCCATGTTGTGTTTAAATGTTTGTCACATGTGAAAAGTTTGACTATTTTGGTGTTGAGCAATGATAATGAACCTTTCATTATACTTTTGTATCCCCTTCTCTCTGAGGCTGTGTGTTTCCAGGCATTCCTCTCACCAGGCATTTCTTCTCACCTCCCTCTTTTTCCTTTAAGCACAGGCTCACAAGAAGTCCATCAATCCCAAACCAGTCATTGCAGCCATTATTCTATTTTTTTTTCCCCTCTTGAGGGATCATTTATCTGTGTAGCAATGTCACCAAGCTTGTTAATGACTGCCTGTTTACTATCTGTGTGATTGCTCACATTTAGATAACCTGATAGAAAGGTGGCTGAAACGTCTTTTGAAGCGTGGTCAGAAACATGTGCTTTATCTCCCCTATTTTGTTTAGAGGAACCGAACTTAGAGCAGTGTGACCTCTTTGTTGGGAAAGATTTTGCGTTTTATGTTAATCTAAGCTGTGGGGCACTTTTCTTGAGCATGGGTTAATGCTCTATAGGACTCAGGGTGGCCTGAAGCCCTGGGAGTCTGGAAAAACTGACCAAAGAACAGTTTCTGCTCATTAGTTTTACCTCTACAAAAAGTTGCTTAGTGCTCAGCAGAGACTCGAATAGGAATCATTTTATACTGCAGAACTTTAGTCCACATAAGCAGAGTGTGAAAGATAGTAACTTAAGGGCAGACTTTAGTCTTTGAGAGACTGTTCTAAGATCATAGAAATTAAAGGACAGCTCTAATTAGGTACTAGTCAGCCTCTACTGCCCACTCTGCATCTTCAGTTGTCAAAAGCTCAGGAAGCTGAGCATGTTCCCATCCCGAGGAACTGGAATGTAATGTAAAAAAAAAAAAATTACTATCCTTAACGCAGAAATTTTATAACTCCTATGTTAGTCCTTTTCTGTCATAATTTAAGGCCTTTTTATCTCAAAGCTGTATTGGGGTGACTATAGTGAAATAGTAGTAGTAACTGAAAACTTTATAGTTCTTTTGTTAATTTGGAGCTGTGTTGTCAGCTTAGCAAAAACCGACAATGCATAAAAGGTAAAGCATTGCCTTCCGTTCCTGAAGACATCAGTTTTGTGGTTATTTTTTTAAAAAAAGAAGTGAGTCTTGGAATTAAAGTACTTTATCCAAATTTTTTATATATTGAATACTATGATATAGAAACATCAATTAATTACATACTTAATGTTGTTTGATTTTTGGTTGCAAGGGCAAGGAAACAGAACAGAGCAGAAAGCTGTTCCCCATTTTCATCATCACCAGCTGTGAAGCCATTAGTAAAGGTGAGAGGTGGCTAAAGGCTGTAGCACTTTCAAATACTGGGAGAGGTTCCTGTGCTGTCATCTGTGAGAGTGGATTCCTCTTGCCCTTGGAGTTGGGCAAAGCCTACAAATAGTGTATATTTGACCTGTATCTTTCTGGAGACCAGTGATGACAAGAAGTAGCCAGAGTTCCTATTCCAAGCACATCCTCCTTTAAGACTCCACGGGTGAACAAAAGCCATAATCAATGATTTCACCTGTAAAACAGCTCAGCTGAAGAGCAGATTCTTGGCTCTGGTTTTCTCCTACCCTGTGGGGTACAGTTCATTTAAGGTAAAGAACATCACTCATTGTTCTCTGCCAGTGGAGCCTTGCTCCTGGGAAAATCAAGTACACCTGGAAACCAGAAGAGCTTTGATGGATCTTTTCCATCAGTTAGAGACTACATGAATTTTCCTAATCTAGTGCAGAAAGTGTATGGAAAACATTTGAAAAAGGCTACCTGGCAGTTAATGCTGGTAAATTTTATTTTAAAGCCCTTGATAAAGGCTCCAATTTTGCATTAGTTACAGATGTCATGAGGACAAAGCCAAATGTCATCAGGCTCTTAGAATAATGCAGTAAAGCCTTGGGTGCGTTCTGTTACAATAAGGTGGATTTTGGTCTTTGTTGTAGTATTGCACAAACTGGAAAGTCAACATTTGAATATGGTGTGATTCTCCCATTTAAAAAAAATATGAAAAACCAGCATCTACAGTAGACTCAACCAAACCAATTAATTTTCTGTGTTGTCAGAGACGCTTCAATCAAATATGTATAATTTCAAATGTGCTCCTTTTCCATACTTTGAGTAATTTTTTGTTATTTCATGAACATCTCACTTTTACTATGAGAACCACTATTATGCAGACCTCATACACTGAAGAGTGCAACTGGTCCTGGTAATTTGCCCATAATATGTACCTCTCCTCTCCTTCTCACGTTGTTGATGAAACTGTGTTTATTTTTTTGGACAAAAACTTTTCAAGAGAATGTTTGGTACAAAGTTAAGACAAAGATTTTGGTACAAAGTAAAGTTATGGTTGTACCCAAACCATAGATGGAGAGCTCCAAGAAGTTGTAGGTGTACTTGTCTGGGAGTAGAGTTGCAGGGTATGCCCTGTGTTAAGCAAGTTACTTTGCACAAATACAGGATTTAGAAATTGAACTTTTCAAGGTCTTTCTGAGCTTATAAATCCCTCTTTGTCTCTGACAGATATGATGACACAGAATGTGCTTTTGGAGATCTTGCAAGTTGTAATAATATTTATTTTTTTATTAAAGTTTTGTAGAAAATTACTATATTAGTGCCTGACAATTGGTATGGGTATACTTATTCCTTATATAGTAATGCTATAAAAAATGGCACTTTCAGGAGGTTATGAAAATTATTTCCTACCATATTGTTCCACAGTTGCTGTTTCATTTCAGATTGGACATAGGAAGAACACAGGGCTATGGTTACCTAATGGTGCAGGAAGAGCACCATCCTCTTTCACCTTTTGCTGCATTGTTAATGGTAAAGTATGAATCATAGTTATCGCTTGGTACATTTTTTTTAATGATGTAGGTGATTCGGATGTGCGTATCTGTAATTAATGAGAGGGAGTTGCATGGCTAATTCCCTGTGCAGGACTGACATCCTGTCTGCAGCTTTGTCCCCGATCCTTTACTTACGTGTCTCAAACAGCCGGTTATTGCATTACATCCTTGTATTATATAAATAAAGCCTTGACCTTTGTCCTTTGCAATATTGGTTCAGAGCAGTTTTAATTCAATTTAGAAAAGAAGCCTGAGTGTTAAAACCATTTGAATCTCCTTAAACACCTTAAAAGTGGATGGGACGATTTCTGCTTAAGAGAAAGCACTAAGGCTAAGAAATTGCCTTCTAGTTTTTTGTCATTGACAAATGAGTGCATGTTTTTTCAGATTGAAACTATGCAGGAAGTCCTTTCTGGGCAGGGAGTATGCCTACTCCTCTGCATTGCAAGGCATTGTGGGTCTACAGAAATTATTGGCAGTGCAGTATATTTTTTTATTATTTCATCAAACAATTCTGAAACAATAACCATCCTCAGGCAAGTTCCTTCCCCTGCTGCAGGCAAATGTCCAGTAGGTTTTGGGGTTTTTTTATTTTTTTACCCCATCACCATATTTTATAGCTTAAATGGATTTTTTTAATTTTTTACCCCATCACCATATTTTATAGCTTACTTAAGGCTTGTGTCTGTGAATCCTTGCTAGTAAAGACAGGTTGGTCCTAGAAATATCACAGTCCATTAAAACAGAAACCAGGTCATGGGTATATTGGTGCCAGAAGCTCAGGCCTTCTCCAGGAAGAGTCTGAGTACTTTTCTCTGTCACCATTGGTGTGATTGTGTTGTTTTTTTCCCAACACGTGTTAAAAGTGGAGGTAAGCAGGGTGCTTATGTCTCTGAGCATCTAAACCATGTTACTGCTGAGCTTCAGTTCCCCACTGACAGAAAATGGGGATAAAGGCACTTAATTATCTTCTGTGGATATTGTGGAATAAATTCATTAAAGATTTGAAGTATTAGAGCTAGGCGCAATCTGGCCTTTATTAAAATCACTGTGATTGTAATGCCATTAGTACCTCAGTGCAAATCCTAGCAAAAGTAATTTTTTTTATAATGATGGAGATACAGATCCTCTAATTATCCAGGACAACTCAAATTAGCACCACAAATAACTGCTAAAAGTTGAGACTGCATGATGTGAACCATAATTGATTTTGAATGTGTTAGGGCACAAATGCTGTTAAGTGATGTAGAGTGTTCCTTTCTCCTGTTGGATGTTTAACAATGTTTTGAAGAAACAGAGATGTGTTTTTTGCCATTGCTAGAGATTTTTGGGAGCAGAAACCCGAGACAAACAAGAAACAGAAAACAAACTCAGAGCTTGCTTGAATTTTGCACCCATTGCCCCTTCCACATTGTCGTGTTTAAATAGAAGTGGCTTTATATCAATTTTATATTATTTGCAGATTTTAACTGGGTGTAGTTTCAAAATCAGAATTAAGAAACAATTATTTTTTTTATTCTTCATTTCAGATTTGTCCCATTAGTGGAGAAAAATGATTCCTAGCAAAACTCCATAGTTTACTTCTCCTTTGGGAGAAGTAAAATATACCTGGATCACTGATAAGCTGACTTACTCCATTTAGATCCCCCCCATTACTTTTGGTACAATTATGTGTAAGCAGTGATTGCATGAAGCTGCCCGGATCCCATGTAAATGATACGTCTTTGGCATACAGGAGTTTTTGCAAATGATTTAAAGCAAGGCATTCTTCCATGCTTGGCAGAAGAAGGATACAGAGAGCTTTTGTACCTCAGTTGCATCAAATTGAATATTTCTTTAATCACCCTGGAGAAGAATGCACTTGATTGCATTCTGCGAGTTCTGCTGTTATTGTTCTTGGGTAGACCTGGTGGGTAACGGATGGCCTGACTCCACAGCACCGCTACCCCAGCCCCCCCCTCCATCCACCAGCTCCTCTACCTTGGGCAAGACCTGCTCCATGGGAGTAGTAATTGTGCAATAGTCAAAAGAAAAGAATGTGAGGGAATAGCCATTAATAACAAGTTGGCAACCCCCTGAGAGGAGAGCTATTTTCACATTAAAATCTTCTCTAACGAAGGGATGAAGCCTTGCTTCATTTGATATCTTAACAGGTAATTGCACAAAAGGTGATTTCCAAGTAAGGATTCTTTTTATTCCTGAATGTAGGGTGAATACCCACTATTTATAAACAGACAAAAAGCCTTGCACACTGCCCCATTTATCAAAGAATTAACACCCAGTGCATGTTTAATGTATTTTTCCCTAATAAAATGGTGCTAAAAAGACAAAACTCATATATGAGAGATTATTAAACCTCCAGAAGAGAAGAGAGAAGCTGATGAAAGCTTGGATCTGTTTTTGCACATGGTTTCACGGTGATGTATTTAATTTTGAAATATATGAAACAAAACCGAACCTTTCCCTCCCCTTTTTCATTTGCAGAAAATTGTAAATGTAAGGCCATAACTAAAAAAGAAAGTAGATTATGCTGTCATCAGTTTAGACATTTTCCAGGGAAATACTATGAAAAATATTAATGGGGAAAAAACACATTACTTTATGCTCAGTTTGCACTCACAAAAAGTTTGAAGTAGTCACTTGAATTAATCTAGGCTCAATCCTCAGCCAGAAGCTGTGGAAAGGAGCCCTATTCTGCTGGTGTCTTAAATTGGCATAGTCAGACTGAGCACCAGAAAGCTCAGAGGAACTGGAACCCTTAGCTTCCGTTTATTGAGCTAATTACCAATTTGACAAATGTAACTTTTTCAGTGGAGGACTCATTCTGAAAGTGTGTTTTCTGGCAACGTTGAATAAAGGAGTTAAATTGCTGCTGATGCCTCCCCTCTGAAGAAGGAGTAATGGTGCCTCTGTGGTAGAACCCTTCCCTGGTGCTTCAGTGCCCGGTGCTCAGCACAGAAGAGGGAAGGGATGAGCCTCTCCCAGCAGCAAAGGAGGTAAAACTATTAACCAGGAGCAAGTGCTCATCCTGTGCTTGGACCAGCTATAAGAAAGTGTTGCGTGACATCCTGAGCCAACACAATGAGCACATCTGATTCCTAGTGAGCTCTACGAGTGTGTGGGGGCAGAGTTTTGCCCGTCC
The DNA here is from genome assembly GCF_001431845.1 of Calidris pugnax. NCBI lineage: Eukaryota > Metazoa > Chordata > Aves > Charadriiformes > Scolopacidae > Calidris > Calidris pugnax. Next base: position 8,057,123 of record NW_015090880.1, read on the forward strand.
TATTTTTCATTGGATCCATGTGTTGGAGGCTTTATTTTTGAGATGGTCAGCAGAATCTCTGAATATATATATATGCCCACACGAACAGGTGCAAACATTTGCTTTGCTGTCTCCATCTGGAGGCGAGGCAGCCCAGGCTGGGAGATGGGCAGCCAGGGTTTTAGGCGCTGAGGCAGCTTAACTCACACTCAGTGACGCAAAAAAAGGGGACTTCCCGGCTGCAAGCAGCTCGCATCTGGTGGGACCCAAGCGAGCACATGGCTGCCTCTGCCCATATGGGTAGACATATCAAATGTAAACATGAATCCAGTTAATTTTCACACATTTGTGACAGCTTCCCCTGCCTCCACCGAGGCCTCCCACAGCCCTCCTCCTTCTTGATCTTGCTGGGAAAGCCTGGATTTATGACAATGCAGGCTGTTCCTTGGCCTCATACTGTGGTGCCAGAAGTGGGGCAGTAGCTCCACTGCAGCATCAAGCAGAGAGGCAAGCCAGGCTGGGAGGAGATTCAGTCTAATCCACTCATGTCGTTGTCTTAATTTATCAGCCACTGCCACAGAGAACAGAGAGCAAGACTGATGGAAGGGGAAGGCTCTTTTAAAGAAACACCCAGGAGGTCATAAAATGTCTTTTAAATAGTGGGGAGGGACTTGTAAATCAGAGCTTTCCTGCTCACAGTGTCCCCTGGCATGGCTTTCCAGATGAGCACATCCCTAAATAGAGTAGCCAGGATGGGAAGTGATTTGTCTCCCCAGTTTGATGCTTGCTCTTTTAACCAGAACTGAGGAAGTGGGAAATATCAATGATTTCTCATATGTGGACGAAGTGCACATGTTATGACTATTTATATTTTGTTTCCTGTGTGTATTTGGGGTCCATTTAAAGTGGCAGCACAGTGCTCTGCTAGTGCAGCCTGCAGGTGGTCAAACCAGCAGGGGAAAGCAAGGTGGGGAAAAACTGCTTTGCTTTGGACTTACATCTGTAAGTCCCACCGAGTTTTCAGGTGCCCTGCTCCATGCCAGGGTGCAGCATGAGCTGGGGCGGTGGCCACCAGGGTGGCTGGGACCAGGGTCTCCTTCCTGTGCGCGGGTGGACCGGGACAATGGCCTCAACCCGTCCAGTGAATCACTGCTCGGACTCGCCCTGCAATCAGCCACGCAGCGCTTGGGAAACGAGCCACCTGCCCTGCTTCCTCTCATTTAAAGGGTTTATTTTTAAGTGGAAAAGGCTATGAGCTTTGTTCCTTTTTCTCAGGGACTCCGTGTCCTTTACAGATCCCCGAAGGCTGCGTTGCAGTACGAGCAGCCCCAGGGACCCTCCTTTGGGGACCACGTCCTGGGATTGTCACTCAGCACCAGGCGCTAAAGATGAAGCTATTCATAAGACACACATGGAGCAAGCTACTGGGCAGCATGGCAGAAGCTCCTGATGTTATCTGAGCCTTCTTCTAACACATTCCCAAGGAGAGCAGTGGAAACTGCTACTGAACAAAAGCCCGGGTCTTGGCTCTCTGCTGAGCCTGTGTTGTCCTCACCTGCATCTGGGGACTGTTACTCTTGTGGTCCCAATAAGCAGTGAGACTCTTGGGCTGGGAGGCTGTACAGTTGCAGTTAGTTTGGTCTGGGCCTTTGTTGACATCTCCAGTGACATATAATGTAAGAAATATGTTGTGCTTGCACTCCTCTATTCAGATATTACTATGTCTCCATCCCATACCTTGTTGCTCTGTGTGAAGACACCTGGCTGGGTGTGGTGGGTCCAGTGCTGTACCTGAGTGAGATGTTCCTATGACATGGTGCTGTTTATGGGACCTGAACTGGTTTGCCTCTGTGACACAGCATCATATTGGGCAGGTGTGCTAGTTTCCTAGATGTCTGGCTTGGGGATCTCCAGCACACTTCTGTATTTCATGGTGTAGGCATGCCTGTATTTGCAAAACACCAGCAGTAATTAATGATTAAGTAGAAAACAAAGGAATGCATGTAAGATCCTTTTTTAGAGTAATTAAAAGTCTATCCATTCTTAAAAACCCCTCCTTTCATTCTACTCTTTTCTCTATATATACTGATTTGCCTTAGCACCAATTAATTTATATGTTTCAACCTGCTCACCCATCCTCTTTTTTTCAGCTTAGAATAGCTTCTGGGAGGTGGTTCTTTATTTCTCACTGAACTTTTGCCAAACCAGTGGTTCTCTCACAGAGAGGAATGTCGAGTGCTTAGCAAAAATTAGTTTTAGTCAACAAGAGAGAATAAATAGCACACCACCACATGTACCAGAACAAAACCTGTCTTTGTGGCGTTAAGGTGGATTTTAACCATAGCTCCATTTAAAGCATCTGTATATTATATCTCTTTCTGTGTGTAAGGACAGGGAAGGCGACTCTCCCAGAGCCATATTTCCCACCAGGTTCTGTTGGAAAAGGTGCACACCATTTCACCTCTGCAAGGCTGTGTGTAGCTAATTGGAGAGAATGGTCTTGCCTGTATGTCCCTTGTTTTTGTGTGGTTATGACTGTTTGCAAAGCAGAAGTAAAGACAGTCTGGACTGAGTCTAAAATCCTAAGTCTTATCACTTCTGTGGTATTTCATCCAGATTTATCCAGCTGCTGTGACTAAAGTCTTGGTGAGTTTTTTTGGCATTTCATTCCTTTCACAAGGTCCAAAGTTTCAGCTGATGAACAAGCCAGAGGTCTGCAGACACCCATCTAAACTCAACAGAACTTAATCTGTTCTTAGTCTTCTGATCTTTCCTCTTTCAACCTCCTCACTCTATTTTTAAATATCCTCATAAATCCTTACTTCAACTTTTGTTCAGGAAGTAACTAACAATATTAATACAAACCATGTTAACAAGGCATCATTACTCAAGGTCAATCTATGAAACCATTCATTGATATTTCTAGCTATGAAAGATTTGTTCTCCTTTTTTTAATACCTTTTTTTGGACTGTACCCTTTCTTTCTTTTCCGATGTTTGTTTTTTCCCAGTTGACAAATATAGGGTTTCATTCTGTTTCTTACAAAACACGAACCAGCCTGGCTTTTCTCATTAACTTCCTTATTATCATAAGCAACATCACCTGTAACACTCATCACGTGAGCAGCATGGTGCTGGGAGCTGTGTATATTAGTCAACTCCTATTCCCTCTCAGAGCTAGATGGCAGGAAGGAAAAATATTGCAAGTTCATGCTTTCAGGGCAAGGTGTGTTTTGTTTGTTTCCTCAACCGTTTTGCAGGAGTGCAATAAAAGATAACTAAAGAACATCTCTTAAATGAAACTCTTAAGTGGCTGAAATCTGGAGAAGACTGACCTCTGGCTCATCTTGCACAAGGAAGTCAAACAACCATGAAGGACTGGAACTGTTTTCTTCTTGTTGGTAAGACTGGCTAGAGCCAAATCAAAAGGAGAGTTTTTAACTCTGTCTTGCATTTTATTACTCCACTGCAGGTTCTCTAGAAGCATACAATACATTGCTGTAATGGTAACCAGGAAAATACCTTGAGGTTTTAAAACAGGATGCGCAGTTCATGCTGGTTACTGAGTGATGAATGATACAAACTGCACTGAAAAACTATACAAATACATGATTTCAGCTAGCACAGCAAAATAGTTTAGATATAAATTAAAATAACTGCAGTCTTGTGGTCCTTGTTGGTTATTTACAAGCCTCTTGAAATATTTCCTTATCTGCCTGTCTCATAAGAAATTAGGCAATTACAATAAATAAGCCTGAAGCTGAAGAACATCAAATAGTGAATCATTATGGCATCATTACATGGGAACTGGTAGTAAGTGGAAGGCCAAAAGAAACTCACAGGTTTTCCAGCTTCAGGAAATCTATTTTAAATGAAATTGAAGTAAACACCTTAAGTTGAATGTAATTCTATGGAAAAGGCAGTTGCACAATGAAGAGGTATTTGCAGCCAGAAATTCAACTTCATCCTTTTCAGGATATTTCTAAACAGGAAAGAAATAATTACCATGTCATTGAACTAGTCACAAAACTTTGTATAGGGGAAACTTTGATTAGAAAGAAAGAGAAATGTCATCTGGAAATCCAGTGATTCAGAAGCTTCTGGAAGATGAGAAGAGGAAATGTTTCCTTTAGAAATTATTTGGTAACATCGATGTGTATGCATTCCTTATTCATTTTTACTATAAATCTGTAGTATATATATGCTCAATATTTTATTTATGTATATATAATATAGCACAGAAATATATTGATATGTGTAATGACTGCATCACAAGAAAGTATTTTGAGACAAGAATAGCTGGGTTTTGGGGATTGTGTTTGCGGGGTTTTTTTCCACTTGTGATATTGACTTGATTTTTTTTTTTCTTCTGAATCAGCGCAAGAACACTTTTCAAGATGCTTAATGTGTGGATTTTTTCAGGGTGAAAATTCAAGCTTTGTTAAAAAAGCTTTACATTCCTTGCAAACCCAATCAGGCATTCAAAACGCGTTCAGCTCCCCTGAACACCAAAAGGAGTGATCAGCAAGTTTCAGGCTTGGTCCTGATTTGACAATTTTAAGGTAACATTTTTTTGACATTGCCTACACCAACCTGGTAAGGTCTGCAGAGCATTGCTTCAAAAGCATAGACATCCAGCAAATGCAGATAAAATGAGCCACTGGTCCTCAGGAAAGGAGCTGTTGATGTCCTATTCTGCTTGTGCTCTATAAAAGATGAAACTGATACCCACACTTGCAAAAATTGCAGTCTGATCATGACAGGCAGGACTGATGGCTTTGATTGCTGAATGCTTCACACAGTCCCCTCCTCTGGCTGCACTGCTATTAATCAGAGCAATGGACCATTGTACTTTGGAAATTTTCTGTTCTTTTAAAAAAAAAAACCTAAAAACTGTCCGGTCTTCTTTTTAGTTCAAGTATTTCTTCTTTCTAATAAATTGTGTCAAAGCAGGGCAAATTGGGTGGAAAAGATAGCATTTGAACTGTCTCAGATTTGCTCAAACTTAGTGACTCTCTTAAGGACACCTCTGCATCATGTACTTAGTATTGGTAAGTCCTAAGAACATGATTATCTTTGAGCACGTATATGAGTACCAACCTGAAAAATGAGACTTGAGAATCTAATACCTTTTCCCGACCTTAAATGTTCTATGAGGCAATGAATGTCTAAATTTTCTTTTTGCGAAGGATGAGAATACTCTAAGGCTGTCATCAGAGTTCAAGAGATGTCATTCTTGATTTGGGTAATGACAGGGATGAGAACTCCAAGTCTGGGGTAAATGGAGCACCAGGTCACCAGGTCTACATGAAATACAGCTGAAAAATGTACAGGTAATAATAACAGCTGGCAGAGGGAGGCATAATGCTGTTGTTGACAAAAGGGCAAGCTATGGCAAATTGAGTCATTATGAAAAGCCAAACCTTAGTGTTATTCTGAAAAAAATTGTTAGAATCCATTTCAGAATATTCAGCTTGGATTCAGAGCAAAACATATTGCTTAAAATATTGATGTTAAAATGTTCACATACTTCCTCACATCACTTAAAAGTCGAGGGAATCTCATGTCATCCTGTTGAAAGGTGAAGGCAATAGAGATGCTGAACAAGGGGACCAGTAGCTCGTTGTCCAGTTTAGAAATCTCAAACAGCTTACTAGAGTAGTGGTAGTTATCTCCTTTGTGTTGTGCCTCACCTTGAACCCTTTTTTCTGGATAGATGCGTTGGCTTCACAGTGTTTGTTGGATGGAAAGGGCTAAGTAATGAATTTGAGTGGACAATACCAATTTGCACATTTCCAAGGGCCCAGGAGAGACTGAGGAGCCATTATGCAAGGTGCTGTATAAACACGTAGCCAATACTTACAGTCTGAGTAAATAAAACAGTAGCAGAAAAGTTCAGTGACACACAATGACCCCGTAAGAAGCAGCAGCAATCTGGAGTCAGCCCAGCTGCTCTGACTTCTAGTCCATTGCCTTTTCCACTGGATACTGCCATACTGACATCTTGGATCATGCAAAAAGTATTGGATGATATATACCAAATGGGAGATTTATCATGGTTATCTCTATAAAGTTTGGCATCAGAAGGAATTAAAAAACAGACATCAAATTATAGACGCGTAGCTGTATCCGGAATATATCTGTTTAACGCAGTAATGTATAACTGCTTGATTATGGACAATGAAATCCTCATGCTGCTACTTATCTCCACCTGTCTCAAAATACATTAAGATCAGTCCCTAGATTTATTTCTTGCTCTCGGTCTCAGGTGTAGCAATTAAAGAAATGTTCTGTATTGCTGAGAGCACCAGATGTGTGCAGTGGAGCATCCTATACTGACAAACATTTTGCGTTTAATAGTTCCTTTGGGTACACATTGGCGTCTGGTTTTATTTTTCTGTTTATACTTTATTTTTCTGTTTTATGGACCTGTTTCCTTGATAGGGTTTTTGAGTTTCTTGCCTCGGAGGATGGTTTGGGGTAGCATGGATTATGGCACGGCAGCGATGAGAGCTGTCTTCTGTTTCTGTTTGCAGTTTTTAAGGTCGTTCTAAGTTCTTTGTTTGGATCCTCCCATATGAAATAAGAGCAGTGCAAAATGCCAACTGATTCTGGAACGTGCGTTGTGGATCATGTTGCTGTTTTCCTGGACCTTCCTGATGTCTTCTTAATGTCTCTCTTCTTCTCCTGGACCTGAAACCAGACTTAGATCCCTTCAGGAGCAAGTTGGAGGAGGGTTTTTGGTCACAATAGGCACAAAGCTTCCTTCACCCACACTCTGGAGGTGGTGGGCAGCTAGAAGGTGGCAGGTGATTTTTCTCTTAAGGTTGTGTTTCAGATTTTCTCCTCCAGTCTAACTTTTAGCTCATTCTTTACTGCCAAGCAGAACAAGATGCTGGGTTGCGAATCTGTGAGTCAAATGATGAAAGGCTGGAGCACAGCAGCAGGCCTATTCTAATGATTTAGAGAAATCTGATCTATTTCTCTCTGGGGTATTTTGTACCACATTGAGAATGCCATGCTGGATACGACTAGCTGAGAAGAGAGAAGAGCCACAAACTATGTTTGTTCTTGTAAGTAGAGTAGAAAATCTTTCCTGACCTCTGCAAGTGTTTATCTTACTTCCTAAAGGGTAGAATTTGACTATTTTGGCTACAGTATGAGCACTTTCACATGTTGTTTGGTGTGGTGGATGCTATTTCTCTAAATAATACAGGCTGTGAAAAAACAGATCTTCACACGCTTATTATTTATGAGGACTGTCAAGTGTATCATGATACCATGACCGTAGAATTCTGACACGGGAACTCCTTATCTTGCAAAAACCTCATTTATTTATTTTTTCAAACAACGGTTCAGGTAAAACTATGATGGGCAAAAGATTAAAGCTTTGTCAGATAAAAAGCAATGCTGTACTATTTCAACTATCTTAGTTTTCAAAAGAGAAAGAAATATGTGGTAACTCACGCAGACAACATAAATATTGAATAACCATTGCAATGGATTGTATTAATAGATATACAAGTTGAATAAAAACACATTTGATTTAGTCTTCTGCTGATGGTGCCAGTGGATTACAAGGACTAAAATGTCTAATTCAATGTTACCCATCAAACAGCTATAATTCACATCTTTCCTTTTTTTTTTTTTTTTTTTTGCTTTTTTTTTTTTTGCTGTTAATAAAGCCCAGGATTGAAATCAACTTAAATTGTTTTGAACAAAACGGTTAAAAACATTATAAAGAGATTAAACAAGCAGACTGAATTCTTAGAAACATCTAACATGCAAAACCTGTAGTACAGTTTGAATTGTTTCGAATGAACTTCCTGAAAAATGAATCTCCTGAAAAATTATTTTGGCGAGCACTGGAGTTACTGGATGATCCTGTGTGGGTCCAGGGCTGAGTGTGGGAAGGGCCATCCCCTGTCCCAGCCTACGGCAGATGTTCCCTTATTCTGGCGGCGGTGTTCGGTCCAACTCTCACATAATGCAGTGAGAAGATGGCATCTGCATGTTTTCCACGTACAACCCACATGCCAGCAGTGCAGAAATTGTTGATAATTCCCAGAAGAACAATGCGTACGTGTTTGCAGAGTCCCCAGGGTTCATTAGATTTGCCTTCGGCTTCAGTTAGTAGGAAGGTTAAGGAAAAAAAAAATCCTCCTGTGTTCAAGTCCATTTCACCACAGATGGATGAACATCCCATCACCGCTTGGGTCTGAGGGTCGCTTCCTTTCATTCCCCCCACATATTTGTGTGTTTCAAACACATAAAGTAAAGGTTTTTCAATTTGGTCTTTTTTTTTTCCTCCAAAATAATTAGCAAAACCATGAAATAAGCAGTAGACTAATTACATCGCATAAGTCACTGAGATAAAAAACTGTAAACCCACTACGGTCTTGATGAACAAAGGCTAAAAAATGGTTTCTTGAAACGTGTACCTCCGCAAAAGTTAAACACACACCCAACTAAAAAAATCAGCTTTAGAATAATGACACTTAAAATGGGCTGTCTTAAAAATGAAGATGTCTTACATTCTACATTACGTTTTGTCTTTAAGAAGAGTTTCTAAGTAACATTCGCTTCTGGTTGTTCCTAGCATTAGCATTACCAATATACAGGCAATAATTTAGGAATTTCAAGGCAATATTTTCCACCTTGCATATGCAAAGAGTTAATATTTATTAAAAGTATAAGCATGTCCCTTTTATTAAAGGATCTCAAAACTCTTTTAGGTAAAATCCATATACAATATTTACACTCTCCCCCTAACCGCTATACAAATTACATAAATATTCCAGATTTTCGGTTCCCATGCAATCTCATCCGAACAAGGCTGCTGCGTTGGTTGGATAAAATGGAGACATGGCAGGAAAGAGGAGGTTAGACAAATCTGGGGAAAAGAATATTCATTGTGATTAAAAAAAAAAAAAAAGTGGAGTATCTTGCGAACAATCAGTGAAAGCTCTTCTCTTGTCTGTCTTTTTTGAGTTTCCAGGGATAAGGTAGGAACAGAGCTCCTGAAAGTGAGTGGGAGTGCGAGTGTTTTGCAAGAGATAGGAGGTTGGATTTTAGCATAGCTCATTCTTCATACGATTCTTTCATGTAAAGTTCATATTTGAGTCTTTTGTTGCTGTTGCCTTTAGGACTGAAGGCCCAATTCTGGCAAAATTTCCCCCTGCTGTAATACTGCACCAGCCTCAGTTAAAGCTGCAAGATATATCTTCTATTCTTTGTTCACATAGAGCCAAAAAAAAAAAATCAATAAAACATATTCAAAGACTCACTTGGGCTCATAGATCCTATAAACCCTTCCAGAATGTTGTTTTACCAGAGCATTTTGCCCGAGGATGTTGTGTGTGCATGAAGCAACTACATCCTATAGCAGTAAATGGTCATACAAGAACTGGAAAGTTATCTATTACAGAATGTCCTTAATAAAATTGTATGTGTTTTCTCAGGATGGAAGCAAAGCAACCACAAGTCAAGAACATAGTGCAGGAAGAATGGATTACAATTGCTCCAGTCTGCATTAAATCCAGCTTGGGGAGAGGGTGGAGAATAATGTCAAGCATGAGGAAGGTTGACACAAGGAGATCCTCTGGCTACACTGGGGTCGTATCCAGACAACTGTCTGCTGCGCCCAGCTGTGAGCGCTGGTAGAAAGTGGGGTGAGGGACCACCACAGTGGTCCACAAGCCACACATGCAGCATCAAGGCAGGAATGGTAAGGAATCTCTTTAGAAGAAGACTGACTAGTTGATACCAAAGCAGAGAAGAGGTTACTATTGAGTTGTGCTGAAGCACTGGCCCTTTGCCTGGTTGCTGCCAAGCTTCTTGGCAAGCTCTTGGGGAGTCTGGGTTTCTTGGGTCTGCTGGCTCAGTGCCTCCTAGCCATTCAAGCTGCTCCTGGCTCCAGTGTCTGCAGGTTTAGCATAGACATGTCCCAGCAACTGCTTGGGTTGAGGGTACCCAGCTCCATGGTTTCCTTGTGGAGGAGCCAGCGGTCAGGCAACGTTGGCTGTGCCCCCCCTGACAGCCTGGGAAAGGGCTTGAGGACACTTGGTTCCCTCTCCACTTACTGGAAAGGAAAGATGAGTGCCTGGCAGCTCAAGGGACCAAGAAATGGGAATATCAGCTGTTGCCTGATTTGGAAAATCTTAATATTGTTTTGATGGATTTTTTTTTTTATTTCCTGTCTATGAAGAATGCTGTAATTTCTAATCCTTTCTCCAAAATAGAATGATGATAATTTTATTCCAAACTCCCTATGGGCTGAATTTTAGTCGGCTCTACCCTCAGAAACAATCAGATTTTCTGTTGCACGTTCTTTCTCCAGACCACAGTCTCTGCTTTTCTGTGCTAGTCCTTTTGTCTTCAGGGTTCAGTTGCGCTGACCATGCCTGCATTGTAAAGTGGTTGTTTTGCCTCTTCTTCCAGTGTTTAGAGAAATTTTCTTGCAACCTTTTTTTTTTCCAAAGGCCAATTAAGATGCTGGTTTCTCTTTGGTAATTGTTTCTGTCTAATTACTAATGCCAGGACATGGTGGAGCCAGTCTGTGCTCATTTTTTGGTCTCTACTTCTGAGCCACACTCTCTTCTTTCTCTGTTGCCTGCCCATCCTATTCTGGGACTCCAGCTGTCTGATTGCCATCACCAAGGCTGTCTGACTGCTCCCTCCATCCCAGAGCAACCCCAAAATATAGTACCCTTTCATGGTTAAGAGAGAAATGTTGGAGTCAGGGAGCAAACTGACATGGAGAACTTCAGTAACTCAGAGTATCCGTTGCATTAACAATTACTGAAGGAAGAAGGGTGAGTGTGGAAGACTGTGGCTTCCCCTCACATTTTGATGATTTCTGAGCCAAAATCTTGATGATGAGGTCATACTGTCCCCCAGTGAAAGGACTGTTATATTCAGCAGATGAAATATATAAACGTTTAAGAAAGTGGCTGTGCATCAACGTTTCACAGTGCACTGGTGTGAAGTGATCTTCAGTTACAGGGAAGGCAGGAAGGGCTTTTGGTTTGTTTTAATGTTGTGGAGTGCTACATACCCACATCAGGAAAGCATGCTACGTGCTCAGAGTAAATGCACTGATGTTGGAGACAACTGGATGTCTTGAGCCTGGGCAAACACCTGGAATTGTGGTTTCATCATTTCTGTGCACAGTAGCCCTCACAAAAGGCTTCAGTTGTCCCCTTGCTGAGCATCCTGGCTCAGCTCAGCCCTCTCAGCCCTTCATTGCTGGCAGGGGCAGCAGTAACAGGCTCAAGAGACTCACCCATGCCCTGAGTGGCGTGCCTTGTCTTGGATTGCCAATCTGGTGTCTGCAATAACTCAGAGCAGTCTTAATCTGTGGCTTTTGGGAGCTGATGAGGTTTACACCTTAGTTATGCTGCAGCCTGGGGACAAGAGGATGCTCTGGAAAGTCTCAGCTATATAAAAAAGAGAAAGGATTTGGCCCAAGATAAATACTGCTCCACATGTTCTTAGCAAATACAGCCATTAAATGTCCTCCGTTTATGTGGCTCTGTGTTGGAGCATTTGGGAATTTAAATTAGTGGGTCAGGTTGTTGTGTCACAAGTGCCCCTTCTCACACTTCAGTATTATTTTTAATCAAACTGTTAAATAATACTGCTTTAAAAAGAAACAAAAACCACTTCAGGAGAACATTGAGTCCTGAAGTACCCCAAACAATAATGCTGCTCCAAATTCCTGCTCTGTGTGTGGTGAGGAGACCAGGACAAGCATGGGACTTTCTATTATGAGACCTGAGCCACCGCCACCGCTGAGAAATGGAGTAAGAAGGGTGGAAGGGAGTCTGTAACAACACAGAGGCAATGCTGCTGTCTAAAACTGGCCCTTTATATAATCTGGGATGTCAGCAACGCTTTTGCTGGGGTTTATTTTAATGGCTCTTAGTGGTTACGGCTGATTGGCGATGGCGGGACTCGCACCCTGCCTTGGAGGGGTATCCCAGAGCAGGCAGTGGCACTCTGAACCTCCACACCCTGCCACCAGCTCACCCCGACCCCGAGGGGACCACGGCCGAGCCCCAGCAGTCGCTCGCCTGTGCCCTTTCGCTCCTTGCTTTCCCTGCTGAGCCTGGCAAAAAGACCTCCAATTACTTCCAATTGCGGTGATGGTTTTGCGCGAGGTTGGACACCCGTTTGCTGCGGCGGGGAATGAGCCAACAGCTTCATTAGGCCACCGAGCAGCCTGTCAATGGTGGCTGCCCTCCGTCACACCCAACCTGGCTCGCTTCTGCATAGCGATGGCCACAAGCTGCTGTCTTCCCAAGAGGAGTTCAGAGACCTCCCCAAGGCTTTGAATGGCCCCACTGACACCCACGTGCTTCTCAATCCTGATACGTATCTTTGGCTTACAGGGAGCAGTGTCACATAAAACTGAGTGGTCCGAGGACAGATCCAGTCCTTGGGCAGGTCCAAACGAGGTGGAATTGTAACCTCTAACATGAATGCAGCATGAAGAAACAATCCCTTTTTTATTTTTTTATGTTGTACCTGCACAAAACCCTTGTGGATGCTCTAGTACTGCTTGTGTTAGAAGAAATGTGAAGGTTGGTGGATTGGCTGAGGGATGGATACATACACAAGCAAACAAGGCATGTGGAAAAGTGGGAAGTTGGAAAGGAAGGATTGAAATCATATTGTGTGGAGGAAAGCTGGGGCGAGGTCCCATCTTCAGGAGAAAGAGCACCTCTACGGTACCTACAATAACTCTAACCAAAATCATGGCTACATAGGTCTTGGAGGAACTGGGAGCAGGAGCCACAGTTTCAGAAATATCCAGATCTAGAAAGATTGCCATGTCATAGAATCATAGAATGGTTAGAGTTGGAAGGGACCTTGAAGATGGAGTTCCAATCCCCCTGCCATGTCCTACAGAGAATTAAGTACTCCAAAGAGATCTCCCTCCCTCCCTCCCTCCATGCAGCATATTTACACAGCTATTATTTTGGTGCTGTAGGATTATGGGTCACTTACTGAAATCGGAGACTTCCAGAAGTCAATGGGATTTACGTACTGATTATAGGAAGGGGAGGATTTTGCCCTCCTTAAGAGCAAGCTGTTCATTTTGTAAATGGCTACTTGGAGAGAGTACGATCACACACCACGTACTTGCAGGAGAAGCTTTTACTTGGCATGTCTTTGGCAATTAAAAGTTGCAGAATGTACATGCAGCTTTGGGGTACCTGGCTATGAGCTATCAGCTCATGGAAATGTCAATCCCATTTCTAATGGTCTCCAGGCATCTGTGTCCCTGCTTGCAGCAACTTCCTAAGATGTAGTCACAGAGATGTTTCAGGAGGAGTTCTCCCTATACTTCTAAGGCATCTGATAGCAGGAATGGCTCTCACAGTGCTCTTGCTCTAAATACCCTCGAGCTCACTGGTTTGGAATTCAAAAGCAGTAGGTAATAAAACACCCCTAGAATGTAGTAGCTTTTTCTCCTCCCTGCCAATAAGTTCTTGAATTATTTTACTGAATCATTTTACATGTTGCATTTAATTAGATATTATTTTATTGTAACAAAAAACAGTTTGGCTGATGTGTTCATTTAAGCAAGATGTTGGCATCACTTTTTTTCCTACTGCGGTGTGCTGCATCCATCCATATCCTCAAGGAATGAACTTCTCAGTGCAGTTTGGTTTGTGTTGTTGACTGGTTGGGTTTTACGACCTTCATTCTATTCCAGCAGTTTGGTGCTTGGGGGCAGCAGAAGGCTTCCTGCGGAGACGGGTCCGTTTGACATTCTGTGTGTTCCCCTCTCCCTTCTGTCATTGCCTTCTGCTCCCACTTCTGTTTCTTCTTCCTTTGTAATGGCTGTTCAAGGAGGATGGGTTAGGAGTTGGTTAGGACACACTGGACCCTCAGTCCAGATTGTTGCAGTTCATTTTCTAGATTTTCTGTGTACTGCTGAAAGAATGTGAGCAATATTTATGTTCTTGTGTATTACAATAGCAGCCAGAGGCCTAAAGCAGACACAAGGACCTTTGTGCTTGCCATCGTGCAGGCAGAAGTCTTACACCATGAAACAGCAAAATGCACAAGACAGGCATTGAATTAGGGAATGTCCAGTCACTGGGGGTTTCCTCCTTCTTAGGCAGTTGTATTTTGGGACTGGGTTTCTCTTTGTAGAGCTGGAATAACAATTTCCTCCGTCCATGTTGTGTTTAAATGTTTGTCACATGTGAAAAGTTTGACTATTTTGGTGTTGAGCAATGATAATGAACCTTTCATTATACTTTTGTATCCCCTTCTCTCTGAGGCTGTGTGTTTCCAGGCATTCCTCTCACCAGGCATTTCTTCTCACCTCCCTCTTTTTCCTTTAAGCACAGGCTCACAAGAAGTCCATCAATCCCAAACCAGTCATTGCAGCCATTATTCTATTTTTTTTTCCCCTCTTGAGGGATCATTTATCTGTGTAGCAATGTCACCAAGCTTGTTAATGACTGCCTGTTTACTATCTGTGTGATTGCTCACATTTAGATAACCTGATAGAAAGGTGGCTGAAACGTCTTTTGAAGCGTGGTCAGAAACATGTGCTTTATCTCCCCTATTTTGTTTAGAGGAACCGAACTTAGAGCAGTGTGACCTCTTTGTTGGGAAAGATTTTGCGTTTTATGTTAATCTAAGCTGTGGGGCACTTTTCTTGAGCATGGGTTAATGCTCTATAGGACTCAGGGTGGCCTGAAGCCCTGGGAGTCTGGAAAAACTGACCAAAGAACAGTTTCTGCTCATTAGTTTTACCTCTACAAAAAGTTGCTTAGTGCTCAGCAGAGACTCGAATAGGAATCATTTTATACTGCAGAACTTTAGTCCACATAAGCAGAGTGTGAAAGATAGTAACTTAAGGGCAGACTTTAGTCTTTGAGAGACTGTTCTAAGATCATAGAAATTAAAGGACAGCTCTAATTAGGTACTAGTCAGCCTCTACTGCCCACTCTGCATCTTCAGTTGTCAAAAGCTCAGGAAGCTGAGCATGTTCCCATCCCGAGGAACTGGAATGTAATGTAAAAAAAAAAAAATTACTATCCTTAACGCAGAAATTTTATAACTCCTATGTTAGTCCTTTTCTGTCATAATTTAAGGCCTTTTTATCTCAAAGCTGTATTGGGGTGACTATAGTGAAATAGTAGTAGTAACTGAAAACTTTATAGTTCTTTTGTTAATTTGGAGCTGTGTTGTCAGCTTAGCAAAAACCGACAATGCATAAAAGGTAAAGCATTGCCTTCCGTTCCTGAAGACATCAGTTTTGTGGTTATTTTTTTAAAAAAAGAAGTGAGTCTTGGAATTAAAGTACTTTATCCAAATTTTTTATATATTGAATACTATGATATAGAAACATCAATTAATTACATACTTAATGTTGTTTGATTTTTGGTTGCAAGGGCAAGGAAACAGAACAGAGCAGAAAGCTGTTCCCCATTTTCATCATCACCAGCTGTGAAGCCATTAGTAAAGGTGAGAGGTGGCTAAAGGCTGTAGCACTTTCAAATACTGGGAGAGGTTCCTGTGCTGTCATCTGTGAGAGTGGATTCCTCTTGCCCTTGGAGTTGGGCAAAGCCTACAAATAGTGTATATTTGACCTGTATCTTTCTGGAGACCAGTGATGACAAGAAGTAGCCAGAGTTCCTATTCCAAGCACATCCTCCTTTAAGACTCCACGGGTGAACAAAAGCCATAATCAATGATTTCACCTGTAAAACAGCTCAGCTGAAGAGCAGATTCTTGGCTCTGGTTTTCTCCTACCCTGTGGGGTACAGTTCATTTAAGGTAAAGAACATCACTCATTGTTCTCTGCCAGTGGAGCCTTGCTCCTGGGAAAATCAAGTACACCTGGAAACCAGAAGAGCTTTGATGGATCTTTTCCATCAGTTAGAGACTACATGAATTTTCCTAATCTAGTGCAGAAAGTGTATGGAAAACATTTGAAAAAGGCTACCTGGCAGTTAATGCTGGTAAATTTTATTTTAAAGCCCTTGATAAAGGCTCCAATTTTGCATTAGTTACAGATGTCATGAGGACAAAGCCAAATGTCATCAGGCTCTTAGAATAATGCAGTAAAGCCTTGGGTGCGTTCTGTTACAATAAGGTGGATTTTGGTCTTTGTTGTAGTATTGCACAAACTGGAAAGTCAACATTTGAATATGGTGTGATTCTCCCATTTAAAAAAAATATGAAAAACCAGCATCTACAGTAGACTCAACCAAACCAATTAATTTTCTGTGTTGTCAGAGACGCTTCAATCAAATATGTATAATTTCAAATGTGCTCCTTTTCCATACTTTGAGTAATTTTTTGTTATTTCATGAACATCTCACTTTTACTATGAGAACCACTATTATGCAGACCTCATACACTGAAGAGTGCAACTGGTCCTGGTAATTTGCCCATAATATGTACCTCTCCTCTCCTTCTCACGTTGTTGATGAAACTGTGTTTATTTTTTTGGACAAAAACTTTTCAAGAGAATGTTTGGTACAAAGTTAAGACAAAGATTTTGGTACAAAGTAAAGTTATGGTTGTACCCAAACCATAGATGGAGAGCTCCAAGAAGTTGTAGGTGTACTTGTCTGGGAGTAGAGTTGCAGGGTATGCCCTGTGTTAAGCAAGTTACTTTGCACAAATACAGGATTTAGAAATTGAACTTTTCAAGGTCTTTCTGAGCTTATAAATCCCTCTTTGTCTCTGACAGATATGATGACACAGAATGTGCTTTTGGAGATCTTGCAAGTTGTAATAATATTTATTTTTTTATTAAAGTTTTGTAGAAAATTACTATATTAGTGCCTGACAATTGGTATGGGTATACTTATTCCTTATATAGTAATGCTATAAAAAATGGCACTTTCAGGAGGTTATGAAAATTATTTCCTACCATATTGTTCCACAGTTGCTGTTTCATTTCAGATTGGACATAGGAAGAACACAGGGCTATGGTTACCTAATGGTGCAGGAAGAGCACCATCCTCTTTCACCTTTTGCTGCATTGTTAATGGTAAAGTATGAATCATAGTTATCGCTTGGTACATTTTTTTTAATGATGTAGGTGATTCGGATGTGCGTATCTGTAATTAATGAGAGGGAGTTGCATGGCTAATTCCCTGTGCAGGACTGACATCCTGTCTGCAGCTTTGTCCCCGATCCTTTACTTACGTGTCTCAAACAGCCGGTTATTGCATTACATCCTTGTATTATATAAATAAAGCCTTGACCTTTGTCCTTTGCAATATTGGTTCAGAGCAGTTTTAATTCAATTTAGAAAAGAAGCCTGAGTGTTAAAACCATTTGAATCTCCTTAAACACCTTAAAAGTGGATGGGACGATTTCTGCTTAAGAGAAAGCACTAAGGCTAAGAAATTGCCTTCTAGTTTTTTGTCATTGACAAATGAGTGCATGTTTTTTCAGATTGAAACTATGCAGGAAGTCCTTTCTGGGCAGGGAGTATGCCTACTCCTCTGCATTGCAAGGCATTGTGGGTCTACAGAAATTATTGGCAGTGCAGTATATTTTTTTATTATTTCATCAAACAATTCTGAAACAATAACCATCCTCAGGCAAGTTCCTTCCCCTGCTGCAGGCAAATGTCCAGTAGGTTTTGGGGTTTTTTTATTTTTTTACCCCATCACCATATTTTATAGCTTACTTAAGGCTTGTGTCTGTGAATCCTTGCAAGTAAAGACAGGCTGGTCCTAGAAATATCACAGTCCATTAAAACAAAAACCAGGTCATGGGTATACTGGTGCCAGAAGCTCAGGCTTTCTCCAGGAAGAGTCTGAGCACTTTTTTTCTGTCACCATTGGTGTTATTGCGTTGGTTTTTTCCCAACATGTGTTAAAAGTGGAGGTAAGCAAGGTGCTTATGTCTCTGAGCATCTAAACCATGTTACTGCTGAGCTTCAGTTCCCCACTGACAGAAAATGGGGATAAAGGCACTTAATTATCTTCTGTGGATATTGTGGAATAAATTCATTAAAGATTTGAAGTATTAGAGCTAGGCGCAATCTGGCCTTTATTAAAATCACTGTGATTGTAATGCCATTAGTACCTCAGTGCAAATCCTAGCAAAAGTAATTTTTTTTATAATGATGGAGATACAGATCCTCTAATTATCCAGGACAACTCAAATTAGCACCACAAATAACTGCTAAAAGTTGAGACTGCATGATGTGAACCATAATTGATTTTGAATGTGTTAGGGCACAAATGCTGTTAAGTGATGTAGAGTGTTCCTTTCTCCTGTTGGATGTTTAACAATGTTTTGAAGAAACAGAGATGTGTTTTTTGCCATTGCTAGAGATTTTTGGGAGCAGAAACCCGAGACAAACAAGAAACAGAAAACAAACTCAGAGCTTGCTTGAATTTTGCACCCATTGCCCCTTCCACATTGTCGTGTTTAAATAGAAGTGGCTTTATATCAATTTTATATTATTTGCAGATTTTAAACTGGGTGCAGTTTCAAAATCAGAATTAAGAAACAATTATTTTTTTTATTCTTCATTTCAGATTTGTCCCATTAGTGGAGAAAAATGATTCCTAGCAAAACTCCATAGTTTACTTCTCCTTTGGGAGAAGTAAAATATACCTGGATCACTGATAAGCTGACTTACTCCATTTAGATCCCCCCCATTACTTTTGGTACAATTATGTGTAAGCAGTGATTGCATGAAGCTGCCCGGATCCCATGTAAGGATTCCTAGCAACCCTCCATAGCTTTCCTTTGCGAGAAGTAAAATATACCTGGATCACTGATAAGCTGACTTACTCCATTTAGATCCCCCCCATTACTTTTGGTACAATTATGTGTAAGCAGTGATTGCATGAAGCTGCCCGGATCCCATGTAAATGATACCTCTCTGGCATACAGGAGTTTTTATAAATGATTTAAAGCAAGGCATTCTTCCATGCTTGGCAGAAGAAGGATACAGAGAGCTTTTGTACCTCAGTTGCATCAAATTGAATATTTCTTTAATCACCCTGGAGAAGAATGCACTTGATTGCATTCTGCGAGTTCTGCTGTTATTGTTCTTGGGTAGACCTGGTGGGTAACGGATGGCCTGACTCCACAGCACCGCTACCCCCCAGACACCCCCTCCATCCACCACCTCCTCTACCTTGGGCAAGACCTGCTCCACTGGAGTAGTAATTGTGCAATAGTCAAAAGAAAAGCCCCCCCCTCCATCCACCAGCTCCTCTACCTTGGGCAAGACCTGCTCCATGGGAGTAGTAATTGTGCAATAGTCAAAAGAAAAGAATGTGAGGGAATAGCCATTAATAACAAGTTGGCAACCCCCTGAGAGGAGAGCTATTTTCACATTAAAATCTTCTCTAACGAAGGGATGAAGCCTTGCTTCATTTGATATCTTAACAGGTAATTGCACAAAAGGTGATTTCCAAGTAAGGATTCTTTTTATTCCTGAATGTAGGGTGAATACCCACTATTTATAAACAGACAAAAAGCCTTGCACACTGCCCCATTTATCAAAGAATTAACACCCAGTGCATGTTTAATGTATTTTTCCCTAATAAAATGGTGCTAAAAAGACAAAACTCATATATGAGAGATTATTAAACCTCCAGAAGAGAAGAGAGAAGCTGATGAAAGCTTGGATCTGTTTTTGCACATGGTTTCACGGTGATGTATTTAATTTTGAAATATATGAAACAAAACCGAACCTTTCCCTCCCCTTTTTCATTTGCAGAAAATTGTAAATGTAAGGCCATAACTAAAAAAGAAAGTAGATTATGCTGTCATCAGTTTAGACATTTTCCAGGGAAATACTATGAAAAATATTAATGGGGAAAAAACACATTACTTTATGCTCAGTTTGCACTCACAAAAAGTTTGAAGTAGTCACTTGAATTAATCTAGGCTCAATCCTCAGCCAGAAGCTGTGGAAAGGAGCCCTATTCTGCTGGTGTCTTAAATTGGCATAGTCAGACTGAGCACCAGAAAGCTCAGAGGAACTGGAACCCTTAGCTTCCGTTTATTGAGCTAATTACCAATTTGACAAATGTAACTTTTTCAGTGGAGGACTCATTCTGAAAGTGTGTTTTCTGGCAACGTTGAATAAAGGAGTTAAATTGCTGCTGATGCCTCCCCTCTGAAGAAGGAGTAATGGTGCCTCTGTGGTAGAACCTTTCCCTGGTGCTTCAGTGCCTGGTGCTCAGCACAGAAGAGGGAAGGGATGAGCCTCTCCCAGCAGCAAAGGAGGTAAAACTATTAACCAGGAGCAAGTGCTCATCCTGTGCTTGGACCAGCTATAAGAAAGTGTTGCGTGACATCCTGAGCCAACACAATGAGCACATCTGATTCCTAGTGAGCTCTACGAGTGTGTGGGGGCAGAGTTTTGCCCGTCCTATTTTTCATTGGATCCATGTGTTGGAGGCTTTATTTTTGAGATGGTCAGCAGAATCTCTGAATATATATATATGCCCACACGAACAGGTGCAAACATTTGCTTTGCTGTCTCCATCTGGAGGCGAGGCAGCCCAGGCTGGGAGATGGGCAGCCAGGGTTTTAGGCGCTGAGGCAGCTTAACTCACACTCAGTGACGCAAAAAAAGGGGACTTCCCGGCTGCAAGCAGCTCGCATCTGGTGGGACCCAAGCGAGCACATGGCTGCCTCTGCCCATATGGGTAGACATATCAAATGTAAACATGAATCCAGTTAATTTTCACACATTTGTGACAGCTTCCCCTGCCTCCACCGAGGCCTCCCACAGCCCTCCTCCTTCTTGATCTTGCTGGGAAAGCCTGGATTTATGACAATGCAGGCTGTTCCTTGGCCTCATACTGTGGTGCCAGAAGTGGGGCAGTAGCTCCACTGCAGCATCAAGCAGAGAGGCAAGCCAGGCTGGGAGGAGATTCAGTCTAATCCACTCATGTCGTTGTCTTAATTTATCAGCCACTGCCACAGAGAACAGAGAGCAAGACTGATGGAAGGGGAAGGCTCTTTTAAAGAAACACCCAGGAGGTCATAAAATGTCTTTTAAATAGTGGGGAGGGACTTGTAAATCAGAGCTTTCCTGCTCACAGTGTCCCCTGGCATGGCTTTCCAGATGAGCACATCCCTAAATAGAGTAGCCAGGATGGGAAGTGATTTGTCTCCCCAGTTTGATGCTTGCTCTTTTAACCAGAACTGAGGAAGTGGGAAATATCAATGATTTCTCATATGTGGACGAAGTGCACATGTTATGACTATTTATATTTTGTTTCCTGTGTGTATTTGGGGTCCATTTAAAGTGGCAGCACAGTGCTCTGCTAGTGCAGCCTGCAGGTGGTCAAACCAGCAGGGGAAAGCAAGGTGGGGAAAAACTGCTTTGCTTTGGACTTACATCTGTAAGTCCCACCGAGTTTTCAGGTGCCCTGCTCCATGCCAGGGTGCAGCATGAGCTGGGGCGGTGGCCACCAGGGTGGCTGGGACCAGGGTCTCCTTCCTGTGCGCGGGTGGACCGGGACAATGGCCTCAACCCGTCCAGTGAATCACTGCTCGGACTCGCCCTGCAATCAGCCACGCAGCGCTTGGGAAACGAGCCACCTGCCCTGCTTCCTCTCATTTAAAGGGTTTATTTTTAAGTGGAAAAGGCTATGAGCTTTGTTCCTTTTTCTCAGGGACTCCGTGTCCTTTACAGATCCCCGAAGGCTGCGTTGCAGTACGAGCAGCCCCAGGGACCCTCCTTTGGGGACCACGTCCTGGGATTGTCACTCAGCACCAGGCGCTAAAGATGAAGCTATTCATAAGACACACATGGAGCAAGCTACTGGGCAGCATGGCAGAAGCTCCTGATGTTATCTGAGCCTTCTTCTAACACATTCCCAAGGAGAGCAGTGGAAACTGCTACTGAACAAAAGCCCGGGTCTTGGCTCTCTGCTGAGCCTGTGTTGTCCTCACCTGCATCTGGGGACTGTTACTCTTGTGGTCCCAATAAGCAGTGAGACTCTTGGGCTGGGAGGCTGTACAG
Source organism: Calidris pugnax (assembly GCF_001431845.1). Classification (NCBI taxonomy): domain Eukaryota; kingdom Metazoa; phylum Chordata; class Aves; order Charadriiformes; family Scolopacidae; genus Calidris; species Calidris pugnax. The sequence goes on from NW_015090880.1 coordinate 8,079,095, forward strand.
TTGCAGTTAGTTTGGTCTGGGCCTTTGTTGACATCTCCAGTGACATATAATGTAAGAAATATGTTGTGCTTGCACTCCTCTATTCAGATATTACTATGTCTCCATCCCATACCTTGTTGCTCTGTGTGAAGACACCTGGCTGGGTGTGGTGGGTCCAGTGCTGTACCTGAGTGAGATGTTCCTATGACATGGTGCTGTTTATGGGACCTGAACTGGTTTGCCTCTGTGACACAGCATCATATTGGGCAGGTGTGCTAGTTTCCTAGATGTCTGGCTTGGGGATCTCCAGCACACTTCTGTATTTCATGGTGTAGGCATGCCTGTATTTGCAAAACACCAGCAGTAATTAATGATTAAGTAGAAAACAAAGGAATGCATGTAAGATCCTTTTTTAGAGTAATTAAAAGTCTATCCATTCTTAAAAACCCCTCCTTTCATTCTACTCTTTTCTCTATATATACTGATTTGCCTTAGCACCAATTAATTTATATGTTTCAACCTGCTCACCCATCCTCTTTTTTTCAGCTTAGAATAGCTTCTGGGAGGTGGTTCTTTATTTCTCACTGAACTTTTGCCAAACCAGTGGTTCTCTCACAGAGAGGAATGTCGAGTGCTTAGCAAAAATTAGTTTTAGTCAACAAGAGAGAATAAATAGCACACCACCACATGTACCAGAACAAAACCTGTCTTTGTGGCGTTAAGGTGGATTTTAACCATAGCTCCATTTAAAGCATCTGTATATTATATCTCTTTCTGTGTGTAAGGACAGGGAAGGCGACTCTCCCAGAGCCATATTTCCCACCAGGTTCTGTTGGAAAAGGTGCACACCATTTCACCTCTGCAAGGCTGTGTGTAGCTAATTGGAGAGAATGGTCTTGCCTGTATGTCCCTTGTTTTTGTGTGGTTATGACTGTTTGCAAAGCAGAAGTAAAGACAGTCTGGACTGAGTCTAAAATCCTAAGTCTTATCACTTCTGTGGTATTTCATCCAGATTTATCCAGCTGCTGTGACTAAAGTCTTGGTGAGTTTTTTTGGCATTTCATTCCTTTCACAAGGTCCAAAGTTTCAGCTGATGAACAAGCCAGAGGTCTGCAGACACCCATCTAAACTCAACAGAACTTAATCTGTTCTTAGTCTTCTGATCTTTCCTCTTTCAACCTCCTCACTCTATTTTTAAATATCCTCATAAATCCTTACTTCAACTTTTGTTCAGGAAGTAACTAACAATATTAATACAAACCATGTTAACAAGGCATCATTACTCAAGGTCAATCTATGAAACCATTCATTGATATTTCTAGCTATGAAAGATTTGTTCTCCTTTTTTTAATACCTTTTTTTGGACTGTACCCTTTCTTTCTTTTCCGATGTTTGTTTTTTCCCAGTTGACAAATATAGGGTTTCATTCTGTTTCTTACAAAACACGAACCAGCCTGGCTTTTCTCATTAACTTCCTTATTATCATAAGCAACATCACCTGTAACACTCATCACGTGAGCAGCATGGTGCTGGGAGCTGTGTATATTAGTCAACTCCTATTCCCTCTCAGAGCTAGATGGCAGGAAGGAAAAATATTGCAAGTTCATGCTTTCAGGGCAAGGTGTGTTTTGTTTGTTTCCTCAACCGTTTTGCAGGAGTGCAATAAAAGATAACTAAAGAACATCTCTTAAATGAAACTCTTAAGTGGCTGAAATCTGGAGAAGACTGACCTCTGGCTCATCTTGCACAAGGAAGTCAAACAACCATGAAGGACTGGAACTGTTTTCTTCTTGTTGGTAAGACTGGCTAGAGCCAAATCAAAAGGAGAGTTTTTAACTCTGTCTTGCATTTTATTACTCCACTGCAGGTTCTCTAGAAGCATACAATACATTGCTGTAATGGTAACCAGGAAAATACCTTGAGGTTTTAAAACAGGATGCGCAGTTCATGCTGGTTACTGAGTGATGAATGATACAAACTGCACTGAAAAACTATACAAATACATGATTTCAGCTAGCACAGCAAAATAGTTTAGATATAAATTAAAATAACTGCAGTCTTGTGGTCCTTGTTGGTTATTTACAAGCCTCTTGAAATATTTCCTTATCTGCCTGTCTCATAAGAAATTAGGCAATTACAATAAATAAGCCTGAAGCTGAAGAACATCAAATAGTGAATCATTATGGCATCATTACATGGGAACTGGTAGTAAGTGGAAGGCCAAAAGAAACTCACAGGTTTTCCAGCTTCAGGAAATCTATTTTAAATGAAATTGAAGTAAACACCTTAAGTTGAATGTAATTCTATGGAAAAGGCAGTTGCACAATGAAGAGGTATTTGCAGCCAGAAATTCAACTTCATCCTTTTCAGGATATTTCTAAACAGGAAAGAAATAATTACCATGTCATTGAACTAGTCACAAAACTTTGTATAGGGGAAACTTTGATTAGAAAGAAAGAGAAATGTCATCTGGAAATCCAGTGATTCAGAAGCTTCTGGAAGATGAGAAGAGGAAATGTTTCCTTTAGAAATTATTTGGTAACATCGATGTGTATGCATTCCTTATTCATTTTTACTATAAATCTGTAGTATATATATGCTCAATATTTTATTTATGTATATATAATATAGCACAGAAATATATTGATATGTGTAATGACTGCATCACAAGAAAGTATTTTGAGACAAGAATAGCTGGGTTTTGGGGATTGTGTTTGCGGGGTTTTTTTCCACTTGTGATATTGACTTGATTTTTTTTTTTCTTCTGAATCAGCGCAAGAACACTTTTCAAGATGCTTAATGTGTGGATTTTTTCAGGGTGAAAATTCAAGCTTTGTTAAAAAAGCTTTACATTCCTTGCAAACCCAATCAGGCATTCAAAACGCGTTCAGCTCCCCTGAACACCAAAAGGAGTGATCAGCAAGTTTCAGGCTTGGTCCTGATTTGACAATTTTAAGGTAACATTTTTTTGACATTGCCTACACCAACCTGGTAAGGTCTGCAGAGCATTGCTTCAAAAGCATAGACATCCAGCAAATGCAGATAAAATGAGCCACTGGTCCTCAGGAAAGGAGCTGTTGATGTCCTATTCTGCTTGTGCTCTATAAAAGATGAAACTGATACCCACACTTGCAAAAATTGCAGTCTGATCATGACAGGCAGGACTGATGGCTTTGATTGCTGAATGCTTCACACAGTCCCCTCCTCTGGCTGCACTGCTATTAATCAGAGCAATGGACCATTGTACTTTGGAAATTTTCTGTTCTTTTAAAAAAAAAAACCTAAAAACTGTCCGGTCTTCTTTTTAGTTCAAGTATTTCTTCTTTCTAATAAATTGTGTCAAAGCAGGGCAAATTGGGTGGAAAAGATAGCATTTGAACTGTCTCAGATTTGCTCAAACTTAGTGACTCTCTTAAGGACACCTCTGCATCATGTACTTAGTATTGGTAAGTCCTAAGAACATGATTATCTTTGAGCACGTATATGAGTACCAACCTGAAAAATGAGACTTGAGAATCTAATACCTTTTCCCGACCTTAAATGTTCTATGAGGCAATGAATGTCTAAATTTTCTTTTTGCGAAGGATGAGAATACTCTAAGGCTGTCATCAGAGTTCAAGAGATGTCATTCTTGATTTGGGTAATGACAGGGATGAGAACTCCAAGTCTGGGGTAAATGGAGCACCAGGTCACCAGGTCTACATGAAATACAGCTGAAAAATGTACAGGTAATAATAACAGCTGGCAGAGGGAGGCATAATGCTGTTGTTGACAAAAGGGCAAGCTATGGCAAATTGAGTCATTATGAAAAGCCAAACCTTAGTGTTATTCTGAAAAAAATTGTTAGAATCCATTTCAGAATATTCAGCTTGGATTCAGAGCAAAACATATTGCTTAAAATATTGATGTTAAAATGTTCACATACTTCCTCACATCACTTAAAAGTCGAGGGAATCTCATGTCATCCTGTTGAAAGGTGAAGGCAATAGAGATGCTGAACAAGGGGACCAGTAGCTCGTTGTCCAGTTTAGAAATCTCAAACAGCTTACTAGAGTAGTGGTAGTTATCTCCTTTGTGTTGTGCCTCACCTTGAACCCTTTTTTCTGGATAGATGCGTTGGCTTCACAGTGTTTGTTGGATGGAAAGGGCTAAGTAATGAATTTGAGTGGACAATACCAATTTGCACATTTCCAAGGGCCCAGGAGAGACTGAGGAGCCATTATGCAAGGTGCTGTATAAACACGTAGCCAATACTTACAGTCTGAGTAAATAAAACAGTAGCAGAAAAGTTCAGTGACACACAATGACCCCGTAAGAAGCAGCAGCAATCTGGAGTCAGCCCAGCTGCTCTGACTTCTAGTCCATTGCCTTTTCCACTGGATACTGCCATACTGACATCTTGGATCATGCAAAAAGTATTGGATGATATATACCAAATGGGAGATTTATCATGGTTATCTCTATAAAGTTTGGCATCAGAAGGAATTAAAAAACAGACATCAAATTATAGACGCGTAGCTGTATCCGGAATATATCTGTTTAACGCAGTAATGTATAACTGCTTGATTATGGACAATGAAATCCTCATGCTGCTACTTATCTCCACCTGTCTCAAAATACATTAAGATCAGTCCCTAGATTTATTTCTTGCTCTCGGTCTCAGGTGTAGCAATTAAAGAAATGTTCTGTATTGCTGAGAGCACCAGATGTGTGCAGTGGAGCATCCTATACTGACAAACATTTTGCGTTTAATAGTTCCTTTGGGTACACATTGGCGTCTGGTTTTATTTTTCTGTTTATACTTTATTTTTCTGTTTTATGGACCTGTTTCCTTGATAGGGTTTTTGAGTTTCTTGCCTCGGAGGATGGTTTGGGGTAGCATGGATTATGGCACGGCAGCGATGAGAGCTGTCTTCTGTTTCTGTTTGCAGTTTTTAAGGTCGTTCTAAGTTCTTTGTTTGGATCCTCCCATATGAAATAAGAGCAGTGCAAAATGCCAACTGATTCTGGAACGTGCGTTGTGGATCATGTTGCTGTTTTCCTGGACCTTCCTGATGTCTTCTTAATGTCTCTCTTCTTCTCCTGGACCTGGAACCAGACTTAGATCCCTTCAGGAGCAAGTTGGAGGAGGGTTTTTGGTCACAATAGGCACAAAGCTTCCTTCACCCACACTCTGGAGGTGGTGGGCAGCTAGAAGGTGGCAGGTGATTTTTCTCTTAAGGTTGTGTTTCAGATTTTCTCCTCCAGTCTAACTTTTAGCTCATTCTTTACTGCCAAGCAGAACAAGATGCTGGGTTGCGAATCTGTGAGTCAAATGATGAAAGGCTGGAGCACAGCAGCAGGCCTATTCTAATGATTTAGAGAAATCTGATCTATTTCTCTCTGGGGTATTTTGTACCACATTGAGAATGCCATGCTGGATACGACTAGCTGAGAAGAGAGAAGAGCCACAAACTATGTTTGTTCTTGTAAGTAGAGTAGAAAATCTTTCCTGACCTCTGCAAGTGTTTATCTTACTTCCTAAAGGGTAGAATTTGACTATTTTGGCTACAGTATGAGCACTTTCACATGTTGTTTGGTGTGGTGGATGCTATTTCTCTAAATAATACAGGCTGTGAAAAAACAGATCTTCACACGCTTATTATTTATGAGGACTGTCAAGTGTATCATGATACCATGACCGTAGAATTCTGACACGGGAACTCCTTATCTTGCAAAAACCTCATTTATTTATTTTTTCAAACAACGGTTCAGGTAAAACTATGATGGGCAAAAGATTAAAGCTTTGTCAGATAAAAAGCAATGCTGTACTATTTCAACTATCTTAGTTTTCAAAAGAGAAAGAAATATGTGGTAACTCACGCAGACAACATAAATATTGAATAACCATTGCAATGGATTGTATTAATAGATATACAAGTTGAATAAAAACACATTTGATTTAGTCTTCTGCTGATGGTGCCAGTGGATTACAAGGACTAAAATGTCTAATTCAATGTTACCCATCAAACAGCTATAATTCACATCTTTCCTTTTTTTTTTTTTTTTTTTTGCTTTTTTTTTTTTTGCTGTTAATAAAGCCCAGGATTGAAATCAACTTAAATTGTTTTGAACAAAACGGTTAAAAACATTATAAAGAGATTAAACAAGCAGACTGAATTCTTAGAAACATCTAAAGATTAAAGCTTTGTCAGATAAAAAGCAATGCTGTACTATTTCAACTATCTTAGTTTTCAAAAGAGAAAGAAATATGTGGTAACTCACGCAGACAACATAAATATTGAATAACCATTGCAATGGATTGTATTAATAGATATACAAGTTGAATAAAAACACATTTGATTTAGTCTTCTGCTGATGGTGCCAGTGGATTACAAGGACTAAAATGTCTAATTCAATGTTACCCATCAAACAGCTATAATTCACATCTTTCCTTTTTTTTTTTTTTTTTCTCCTCCCAGAAAAACAAAACAGTCATCACAAATAACTGCCCTTACATCATTTTGTTTCTCTGGGGACTGATCCTGATGCTACCCATCCAATTTTCATGAATATTCCCTTTGATTAAGGTAAGAAAGTTTTTCACATCTAAAATCATTTGGGGATTTGGAGCCATGATGCGTCAAATTAATCCTTGACATCACTCAACTACCTGTGCATCTGCTTGGCCTGATACCATATGACACAACCTGGGCATAAATTTGTTATGAGAACTCTCGAAGCACAAATAGGAGCCAGGCTCCCGCTGACTGTCAGTTGAGATCAGGTCCCATGCTGCCCTCTTTCCTTCTGTCTTGTAGGGATGAGCATTTTGAGGGTGGAGGTTAAAAGGGTTCATGTCTATGAAGGACTGTTTCCTAGGAGATAGCTCAAAATAAAGTAATTTATTTGAGAGATATGCATGTTAAAATATTCCATGGAGTTTTCATCTTTTACGAAGACTCCTATTACCAGTTGGCTGACTATAGATCAGGAGTCCAATGTTGCAGGGGGCCATTTCCCTCTTCACTGTGTGGCAAAAGCTTTGTGTGGTCACATGACCAAAGGGTCAGATGACCCTTATGCTGCCAGTCAGCTGAGGAGAGCTGCAGAGGCCCCCTGGGTCCCTGGCTCTTGGTGGCCCATGGCTTCTTGGTGCCGACCCCTTACAGTAATATCTCTTCAACATCTTGTTTGAGGACAAGTGAGACTGATGTTAGTAGGAGGTTTTCTCCTTCCTCTCACCATGGATCTAAGGTGGTGCAGTGTGCTTCAGGGCCCAAAATCTTGAGGACACAATTTGATATCCCCCTGTGCGTTTGAGAAATGATAAACCATACCCTCTGTTTTGATTAGCCTTCCCCCATCTCCAGTGGCTTTTCAGATCACATCTACTGAAAGAATTACCCATGGGTTGGCATTAGGGGTGCGCCTCTAGGAAATATATTAGCTGAATGAATGTGCAAATTCAGAAATACCTTTCCCACCTTTTTGTTGCCCTTGTTAGGGAAAAATGCTCTGCTTCAAACTCCAGATAACTGATTACCTGCCAGTTCTGAAGCTGTGCTCTGAATTAATCTGCTCCGAAAGCCAACAGAGATGACTTATGTTTGGGCACCTCACGGGAAAGCAGGGAGATGAAAAGCCTTAGGAAAACTTTGACAAACAACTTGGAGTGTTTGACCAACTATGCACAGCTGCTGCTGAATGAAGCATGCAAGTAACGTGCCAAACAGAGACAAGAGGTGATCAATAGGGAAGGCAGCTTTTGTATCTGCACTGAGCCTTTTGTCTTCAGGAAAGGAGAGGAAATATGCTGAATTACCTGTAGGAGGTGTGCCTGCTTTTGCTAATAAGTGTACCCGGTTTATGCATTAATTCCTAACTGGTCAGATCCTGTACCGACGTACACCAGAATCCCTCCGAGGTCAGCAGAGATACACCCGCGCACAGCACCTTAATTTGATTGATTTCATCCCACCCGTTTAAACATGCCTTACAGACTTGTTTGCAGAGCTAAACTGAAATATCTCTGCCCCTCCAGTTCCTGATTTCAGGCGATGATGTCTCCTCATAAATCCTGGATACGATAGCACCAGCGTGACCCATCACTTCATTACATCAATGTGCAAAGCTGTGTATTGTACTGAGGAGGAGTTTATCTGGTCAGAATGGATCCAGTCCAGGAACAAATAAAGGAGTTAGGAATCTGATTATTTCTGGGCCAATTCCTTATGAATTACAGCTTCTCAATTTTCCTGCTGTCAGCTAGTTTTCCTTCTCTTCGTCTTCCCTCCCCACACAGGAGGTAAAGTATCCAGCTAGCATAGGCATCTTGATTAGCTCCACCATCTAGCTGATTTCTTAACAATATTGTTGTCAGGAGAGCTGACCTGAATTTCGGATCAGGTTGGGATGAAGCCTGCCATATTCAGTGTCATTTGAGCACTGGCTGTTTCAGTGTGTGCCAAACTTGTTTCAAAACCAGGGATGCACCTCACTGCCAGCTTCCAGGGGAGAGTGGTGGTTCCTCGGGCAGCCCTGGCTGGCCCTGGCTCCTCCTGTGCTGTCTGGGAGGGGCAGCCTAATTTCCTTAGCTTTGTGCAAATGAGCAATCCCCATACAGAGGCAATTTTCTGATGGCCAGATACAGTGGGCTTTTGTATAGCATTTTTCACTGTCTGCATGAAGGGATTAAAGGAAGATGATATGTTAGGCTCTAGGCTGCTTTGCACTGGTTCAGATGTGACTGGTAGGGAGAAAGAACTATTTTTTCCATTTTAATTAAATTTTTCAAACTTTTTTATTATTACTTTGCAATGACTTCAAAGATAGCACAAGGCCAAGAAAGAACAGCTAGCTTGTTTAGTCTGATGCAGTATATATCTGTTGTTTATTTCTTCTAGGCATTACGTTTTCCATGTATTTACTTAATGGTTTATATTTGACTAATGCACATCTTTCAGAAAGACATTCAAACTTGATTCAATGATTGTTGGAATTTCCTATGTTTTCCGAAACACTAAAAATTACATTAGTGTGTCAAGAGCCTCCCATTGCAAAATTCTTCTATGATTCTCCTATGCAAGTTTTGCAGACCTGATGACTTTAGCAGACATAACTCTTGCAGGAACTCACTAAGGTTTTAAAGTACTTGATGGGTCTTGAATGTATAGAGCATCTCTCCAAATACAGGACGGAGATGTTTATTGATCCCTTTTGTCTGTTCTGTACATTTGTCATTTCCAGGTAGGCTGGCGCTTGTATAGAGGAATTGTAAACTATAGAGGTTTTCAGCAGAAAAGGAGTTGTTTCTAAGGGGAGGGAACTCATGGGTGTATGAGCTGCAGCGCAGTGAGAGCTCTTCAGTTACTGCTTCTGGCACCTCTCTTTATGCCTGTTTTGAAATTTAGAATAAGCTAAAATTTTATTCCACAGAAACGTTTTTTTATGTGATTTTTATTTTTTTTTTCTTTCATTTTTCATTTGTTTGGGAAGTTCTTCTGCAGGGCCTTGTAGAAATGCGAGCTGGATGTTTTGTCCTGCTCCCTCCCAGCTGTGTGCCTGCCTGGTCCCAGAGCTCCCAGACCTTTATGATGCACATATTCCTCTGCTGCAAACTCAGAACTGGTGAAAAGCTAACTTGTTTGTTTAATTTAGTTTTGAACTCTTATCCTACTGGGGAATTAATCCTTTTCCAGGAGCATATGACATTTACTAATATCAGTAAGCACTGGTAACTTGAGTACCAAGTGGCACCTCCAGCATCATTTTCAGAACTTCAATGCAGAAAATAAAACAAATGTCTCTTGTTACAGAAAACTGTTTGAAAATTAGTGTAGTGCTGCAAGCTCTGGGGGCTGACTAGAACATTAAGGACATCTAATGTGAACCCTCAGTGAAGGTTGGATTCTGGAGGTCCCTTGCCTGAGCTCTGTTACACCACAGATTTTTTGTCCATTGAACAGTATGGTCCATTGAAACAGAACTAGTGCCAAATGTTGAGAATAGTGTGTGGAAAAATTAGTACCCGGGTCTAAAGCCCATATTAAGATGTTGTGGTGCCACTGCCCAGAGAAGGAGGTGTGTACACCCCAGTCCTACCCTCCTGACAGCCTCCCTGAGTAGTCAGTGTTGATGTTCTGCTCCTACTGCTGCTGTCAGGGATGGGAACAACCAAAACAAGTCATTGTGGTATGAAACTATGCTCTGGAGTCATGCTGGGTAATTGAGTAGGAAAGTTCTCTTACTTATCCAGCAGTCATATTAACCTAGCTAATAAATTTCTTACCAGGTAGAGGCTGAGAGAGAGTTTAGAATAAGTATGTGGATTAATAAAGAACATTGTGATTTTAGAGCTGTGCCTTTTCTGTCACATTGTCTGAGAATAATGGCGTGTTGGGAATAGAGCTCTTTGCCAGGCTGGTATAAATAACCACAAGGGAAAGTTCTCTATCAGATGCAACTGGTACGAATCATACTTTATCATGCAACAAATACACGAGCTTCTCCAATCCTCCTTTCTGTTGGCAAAACAAACGGTGTCCTGTGCACAGTCTCTCCTGCTAAACTCAAGCTGTGGCAGAAGGAATCCCATGCAGTAGCAAAATGTTTCTCTGGTGGAGTTGATATGTCAGATTAGGACAGGCTCAGTTCTCAGCTAAGGGTGGAAGGAAAATCCTCTGCTCAAAAAAAATCTAGAGTGTTTCATTTCTGTTTCCTTCTAAAATAGATGTGAATTAATCCATTCAGGTTCTTGTCCTTTTGTCAGTTGTTCCTCAGCGATGAGAACCCTGCGTGTATTTTTACAACCCACATCCAGGCATCTTTTAATTTTTAATTTAGTATTTTTCTCTTCTTAAAATTAAGCTTGAAGACATGTATTCTGGAATGATGACAGACTAAATTTGTTACATATGCCTAAAATAAAATTCTATTTTCCTATTAATAAACCCTTACATATAAATAGCAGTTGAGTATATATTCACTGCCAAAATTCTGAAGAATGTCAAATCACTAAATGGGAGAAATTACTGGCTAGACACCTGGAATTGGAGCTTTTTGAGTAATAAACTAGATTTTGACAGCTGTTGCCTTTTTTGCAGGTGCAAAAAGAACATGTTCTTCTTTTTATTTTATTTGCTTTACATCACTTAATGACTAGAATATTCCAAGTTGGGAAAACAACTGGGAGTGCAAAGAATGGGAAAATTTGTTTATCCTCTCCCATCCTATGAGTAAAAGTTGTGTGTGGGAGTCTGACATCAACTAGTTCTGATCTTGGAAAATGTGGAAGCAAGGAAAAAATAACTCAGTTTGCAAACATTATCAGCAATTAACACTGCTAGATACACCAACTACCTTGAAATGTAATGCATATTTTGATAATATTTCCTAAAATATGCAGGACACAACATGGTTCTTTTTAAACAGTTATGTTCTTCTGGATATTTTTGTTCAGAAGCAGCATGGCACAAAACACACATTAAAAAGTTAATCAGGTGACTAAAAATGCCATGTCCTGTTTTCTCACAAGTCAAATGTAAAAATCAAACACCAAAAAAATGCTGAGTTATGTAGTGATGTAAGTACGATTTTAATCTATTCTCTCAGTGTTGGGGTTTAACCCCAGCCAGCAATTAGGACCATGCAGCCTCTTGCTCACTCCTCTTTCCCCACCCTGGAAGGGTAGGGAGAAGAGGGAGAAAAGGAGGGGAAAGAGACACCTCCACTCCCCAAAAAACCCACAAATCACCTTGTGGGCTGAGATAAAGACAGTTTAAAAAAGAATAACAGAAAAGGAAAAAAATAATATTGGTAATAAAAATAATGATGATGCTAGAAAAACATACAAGACCAAAATCACTCTCACTGCCTGGTGCTTTGTTGCCCAACCCGACCCAAGCAGAGATCATGGGTTTCCGTGCCCCAACCAACCACCATTTATATACCAAGCATGACGTCTATGGTATGGAATATTCCATTGGACTTTATTGCTCTGTCTATGCTCCTTTTCAGCTTCTATAGGAAGCTGGAAAAAGTTCTTGACTAGTATAAACATCATTTAGCAACAACTAAAATAATATGCATTAATGACATGCCTTTCATACCAAATCTGAAAACACAGCAACCACTGGAAAGAAAATTAACTCTATGCCAGCTGAAACCAGGACACTTAGTTAACAAAAAACAAATATTAAATACAACGTCAAAGCTACTTTTTCTTGCAATTAAACATTTCTATGACTTGTCAGTTTCTGAGAATAACTCTTTTTTTTATTAATATCTGTTAGAATACAACTGCAAGGCAAATTGAGTTACTTAAATTGTGATTTCCTGGTCCTGATTTAAAACACAATTAAAAAAAACTGATTTAAATCAAAGTGATATAAATTGGTCTGTCCTGCTTTAAAACTAATTAAGGATGTGCCTTGAAAGCATGCTTATATCAGTGCTCTGACCCAGTGGGTTCTCAGTATCACTCAAGTCTTAATAAATCACAGCAAGGGATAGAATTTGTATTTAATGCAACAGTCTCAGTCTCTGAATTTAAGGCCACTGAAGAACAGATTAACATTTATAATTGCCGGGTTGATAAGTAATGCAAATTAAAAATGGGGAATTCAAAACAAATTAACCTTTGCAGCACATCATGCGGAGACAGACAGACAAAGAAATCATTGAAAAGGTTCCCCTTGTCCTTGAAGTGATTTGCCACAAATCAGTGTGTCCTCCATGGTGCTTTACTGCTCTGCAGCAAGCAGCCTCTGGAGTTTAAATGTCCAAAAAATAAATTGTGATAACTGAAAGAACAACATGGACACTTTGAGCCTGGCAAGTCGCTTCATGGGCTATCATTGGTTTGCGTCTCTCCAGGCAGACTTGTATATTTTGGGACTAAGATTAGGATGTTTAGGCTAGGGCCAAATGGGTTTATAATTAGATATGTGCAGGCTCTGACCTATTAATTGAGGCTCGTGCTTCCCCACATCTACCTTCCACATTTAACAAGACTGTGCTTTAAAGCAGTCAAAGGAAAAAGAATACTGTGTCCTTACACAGTTTTCTGCTTCAAATCTGCCAGTCCCACCCTTTGCTGAGAACTTTTTACTTCTCAGGCTTGTCCCAAAAGCTGTCCCTCTTTGGGATACCACATAGAACAGGGCAGCGTGTCAATATGGTCTGTGTCATATGTATTTGTAAAATTAAGAGCTAGATCCCATCTGGAGAAAACAGCCTTATGTGATCAGTGCCTATGCATGTGCTGTGCTCTCCTTGGACAGAAAAAGGGTCATAAATGAAGAAGACAGAGTGTATTTTGATGACACCATATAAAAATCCAAGAAGGTCCAAGACTGTTCCTTCCATTCACCAGGAATTGACAGAGACAGGAGATACTGTCAAATGCAAGAAAATGCTGCTATTCATGTGGGATTGGAATGTTTTTAGTGGCTGGGTGGGGGTAACGTTGACCTTGTTTGCTGTGTTGGAGTTGGTACATGGTTTATCTCATGGGGCTACTCGGGCAGTTTAGGGGAGGGGAGTCAGAGTATAGTTTAGATAAAAGATCAGCTTTGGGAGTTGGAGATAGAGGATTAAGTCCTCTTTTTCTGATGGTGTGTTGGGAAACTCTAAGAAGAGATGTAATCTTCAGTCTTTGGTTTACAAGACCAATGTCTTGGACAAGCATGGAGGGAACAGGAAGAATAAACAGCTTTGGTCTCTTCTCTTGCAGGTATGTCCACTCCTGGAGAGTTCTTGTCAATCAATGTAGCTGATGAGGTCTACAAGTTCAGCATGTGGTGTTGTCCCAAGGAACAGAAGACAAGGTAATTGCGCTTTCAGTGTAAGCATATATGATGTGTTTTGCTGAGGTGGTATATAGATTTCCAGAAAATCATTGTTTTCACATCTACAATCATCTGCCCAAAATTTCAGTTCCTATGGGCTTTAGTACCTTCAGTGTGCATCGCTGGTGGTGGAAGCTGAAGGTGGAAGAAATATTCCCTATTCTCATAGTTCAACTGTGCATCCCTGCAGTCCTTACAAGAACTGAGTAGTTAGAAGCTAATTGAGGAGTATGTGACCCATCACTCTGACTCTGTGGAAAATATTAGATTATGCAAATACTTATGCACATCCTTTCTGTAACAGTAGGGCTATTGTATAACTTCTTTTTTTCCTATGAGTGAACTGACATGTTGGGAAACTGGTAGTGTTATCTCCTGATCCAGAAGGATATGAATGGGGAGCCAACAGTGGTATTAAAAGCTTCCTCTGAACAGAATACATTTTTTAAAAAAAAACACCAACTTTTTTTTCCCCTAAGTTTCTAAACAGAACTAAAACTAAAGCAAGTTAAACAGACTGGAATAAACACAGAACTGTGTCAAGTATCATCATCGCTGCTCACAGCAAGTGGATGGTATTTTGGTTAATGGGAAAGCAAAGCCAGGGAGGATCTTTAAAGCTGTCTAAACTTGAGCAGTGGAAATGCAAAATGTTTTTCTATCTGGTAGAGCACAGAGGAACAGCTTAGCTCCTGATGCTATGGCACAGGGTGCTGGTGGCACTAGTAGAGCCTTGGCAGTCAGCCCTGTGGTGCGTGCAGGGGCACAGCATCGGGCGTAGGAGGTGGGGACAGAGGTCTCCTTCCTGCTAGGACCGCGCCAGCCACTTCCAGCTGAGATGCTCTTGGCTTCTGTCATCCCAAGGACGGCAAAAAGGGGGTGATAGGTGAGGAAAAGCTGATGTGGCTGGTATTGATAAGGCTCCTGAACAGTCAGCCAAATTGCTGGAATATTTTTCAGACATTTTGGCAGACAATACAGGATTGCAGTCCGGAAGAAAAAGATACCTGTCTGTCTGTCTTGTTCAGTACGTGTTTCCAGCTGCTGGTAGTGGTATTGGCAATAGGAGCTGGTTAATAGCTGGAAAGTTATTGCTTTTTAATATATGCAAAGATTGCACAACTTCCATAGACGTTCATACCCTGATTTGCACGCCTTGTCTTTTCTTGCCTAAAATAAACTGCAGTTTGTTCAAGAATCTCTCCCTTTCGCCATGCTATATTATTACTAGCTGAATAATTTTATCTTCCTTTTTTTCTTGCACACCCTAAGGGGAATGAAGTATTGCACATGGATTTTTTCCAAGATCAAAACTCTAGTATGGTTAGCTTTTCTGGTCCATTTTATTATTTATACAGATGTACTGGCAAAAAAAAATTTATTGCAATATTTGTTGGCCTGAATTTGGGGTTATTTATAATGTGGTTAGATGGCTATTTATTAGACATGTCACAGTAGCTATTTAGCACTTCTATAGCTGTCTAGCTGGGATTATGACATTAAACAGTATTTATTGAATATAATCCAGAAAATGTTACAGGGAAAGTAACTTCTGAGAGAGAAAGAAGCAACCATCAGAGTAATGGAGGGACAAAGGACAAAAATGTCGTTTTAAACAGCAATTCTTGTCTGGGCTGAGGGAGGGGAATATTTAGGATGTGAGGAAGTCCAGGTGCAGATTTTAAGTTCTCTAAAGTGCACCAGCACTCTGCCTAACAGCTGACCTTTCCCTCATGAAATGGACATTTTTCATTTAGAAAAGGAAATGAGAATCATCTTCTTTGATTTTTTGCACTGATTAAGTAGAGTTAAAAAGTTCTATGGGACCATTTTTTGTAGGAAGCAATTTCATAAAAATCAAGCATTTCACAGGCAGGTGTTACTTTGACATTTTTAATGTTTTGTGTTAAGGTGGTATTGACTATTTTATTTCTTTCTGATGAATTTAAATGACAACATTTTTTCCATATCAGTGTTTTTATAATTTTGTATTTAGCTCTCTGTTTCACTATTGTGTCATCATGGTGGTTTTTTGCACCATCAGGATGAAAAGCTTTAGTTTCTCTTAACATCTGTGAGTTTTAGTTCTTTTTTTTTTTAAATTTAAATTCAAATGAGAAAATAAATGCACATGTTGAATTTCCTATGAATAAATCTGAATAAGGCTTGCCTGCAGAGAAGAAGAGACTGTAAGGGCAAAAATTTCTCAAATGCATTATGAATTTCCTTTAAAAAAAAGATTTCCTGTAATCTTCAGAAAATGCAGATTCTTAAGGAAAACAAATCCCCTGTTTTCTTATGCAGGCATAGGCCGTCTTAAAATATTTCACCAAAAAAAAAGTCAGTCTCATTACTTCTGTTTAACAGATAGACCCATTTCTGTGGGAGGATGTGGAGGAGAGAGGAAATGAGGCCACTGGAAGGTTTTGCAGGTGTGAGATGAAGCTGAGCGGCCGTCGGTTTCCATTTCTCATGAAGGTGCAGCGGGGGAAGGACGGAGTGTGGGGTGAAAGGAATTGCCCTCCTTTTTCTTATGCCTCCTTTTTGCATTTTGTCGTGGCAAGAGTGCATTTGCAGACAGCCTCACTGCTGTATGGAAGTGTCAGATCCCATCCCAGCTTTTCCCTTTCTGGCCTAATTTAAGTTGTCCAACCCAAGCTCTACGGGATTACCTTCCTGGCACCTGCATAGTTAGCTCATTGTGGGACATGGGTTTTCTGTACAGACAGCAGCCATTGTGGACCAATAAATACATCTTTATCCTTTGCTTTTTGCAGATGGAAGGGCTGAAATACTCCAGTCTTTAGATATTAGATCCTTGAATGGCGTAGGATGAGATGTTGAGTAATGCAGAGGCAGGAGGGCATGGGGGAAAATTATCTGTTCAGATCATACATGGACTGGGAAGAGTTTTAATGATGATTTTTGTATTTTAAAAATAGTGCGGCTGCCAACTAAGTTTGCTGGTGAGAAATTACAGTAGGTAGTTCCAGCTGACTATATATTTTCCTAAATTCATTGGCTGCCCATAGAGGGTTAAAGAGTATATAACTAAAAATAATTATATAGGAATTACGGAGCTCAGAGTCTGTTACTCTTCTCGCACAAACTTTGACAGAGACAAATTAGAGAGGATTATTAGCATATTCCACTTTTTCAACAAATCTTACAGGAAGGAAAAACATAATAATGCAAAGGAGCTGAGGATTCATGTTTCCATAATAGCTGTATCTGCACTATCTTACCTGCGAAATTTATTCTCTGTGGGTGGTGAGGCTGTTGAATATTTTTGATTTCTTAGCCATTCTGTTTTTCCCCTGTAAGCAGCTCTTTTGAGTACGGATATTAACCTGCAGTTCTCTCTTAGCTAAAACTTTCTTTGGCCGCGTTACACCTGGGCAAGGACTCTTACAGGGAGCAAAGAGCAGCATGCAGAAGTGATCAGAAATACACTCACAAAAATGCATTTTTATCTGAGCTCATTCATTCTAATTGTTCTCTTGAGGCTTGATCTGGAGCACAGAGAAATCCAAGAGGGTCTCACCGGGCTGCGGGTCAGGTTTTCAGGTCACCTGTACATGGCAAGTGGTGAATAATGAGCATCACGTTGCACGGTGCCAGCTGCTCAGGCCTTACCCTGATGATGGAGGTAAGAATCCAGCCAATGATTTCACTAAGTGCAGTCTCAGGGCTGGAGGAGAGCATCGCCTCGCACTCCTTCTGCAGTAAAAGGCAATCACAGACCTTAATGATCAGCAAACTGGTCTGTCCCAGTAATGCGGTTGACCATGCCCTGATTAACTGGTGCAAACTGTGCCCCAGAACATTTTCCCTGTAGAGTTAGCTCTTTTATGGATGGCCGTAGTTGTTAGAGTCACTGCTGAGATCTGATACGATTACAAATATACTTCCATATGTAATTATGAGCACTGACTGTGATGGCTGATTTGTCCATCTCACTTCTATAAACAGGCTGGGATTAATACATGCATTTTGCAAATGTAACTACATATATTGAAAACTGTTTAGGGTGGACTTTATTTCTTCTCCTTTTTTTTTCTTTAACAGAATCCTTTGAGCTGGTTCATCAAGTAGGCATTTGCAGACAGAAATGTCCTTCCCTTTAGTCCAGATTAGGCATTTGGGTGAGAAGTGGGATTTGGAGATCCTGGCCCACCTTTTTGTGCAACTATGTGCAAACCGCTTTGTGCTGTGGCTCTTTGTTGTCCTACCAAGCTTTGCCCTGGTCTTCTAGATTTGAAACCTGTGGGAGGTGGTTGTCTTCTTTTGTCTTTTTTACAGGCACCAGCATGTTGGGATCCAAGACCAGGGGTTCTGGACATCACCACAATAATCACAATAAGGGTTTGGGAGCCTGTTGGTCACTTGTTTTCACAGTGACTGAAACAGTTCTTTGGTGAACTGCCAACTTTTAGCACTTAACATCTTCATCTCCATGGGTACCCCTTCCTGGTGTCCCATTGGCTTCCATAAATTGAATTCTACCAGTGTCACAAGGATCTGGAAACAGATGTGCAATTAGCAAGCATAAATCAGATTGCTCCATGGCAGAAAAATAAATGTTCAAGCCTGGAAACAGAAGAGTTAATATATAACTAATTTCTCTTACCTACTTTCCAAAGACACCATCCTTCCTATATAAATTCTGCTGTCATTAATCTAATCAAGCTCTACTTTGTTCATAATTTACTACACCCTTCAATAAGCATTGTAATATTTGTGCAGGGCAAGTATATAAATCATTGTTGTCTTTCTCTACTTTTGTACTTATCTGGTTCTTTCAAGGTCACTAACATACCTCATAGCTTTCATCTGGTTTAAATATTCCGCTATTACCTTTTACACCTCGCTTCCTAGTTCATGCCCATTTAGAGATCTGCAGCTGCATCTTCTCAAATAGCTATTGATCCATGTCTCCTTGCTAAAGGTTACTAACTTCATCAGCAGTAATGATACAAATTACATCTGTTAGGGTTCACTTGCACCTTTTTGCTGTTTAGAAAGGGGGGACTGTTTTCTGATTTTGTTGTTATTGACTGTTTTCTCTGCCTAGGATATCCAAAACATAGAGAGAAAAATTATCTTCAGTAAAATATCTTCATTTTGACATGTAGACTTTCAGCACCCAGGTCATTCAGAGAGGCCAATCAATCCCTACTGACCTCCAAGAGCTTGAACTGTCACTGGATAAGGCCCCAATCCAGCAAAGCACTTAAGGATATCCTTATGTAAACATATGATCAGTCCCATTTTCAGTGCGATTTGGCGAGAAGTGCATTTTGGGGTAGAGCATCTCAGGGGATGCTGCCTCTTGCAAGGGCTGTGCATGACCAGGCTGTACTGGTTGAAAATGCAAGCTCAGTCCACGGTGTCTGGTATTCTTGCACTGGGCAAAGCACCTCTCTTCGGGTGTATTGCTTGTGGGGACATCCCTGTGCTTTACAGGAGGCTGTTGAGGTGCCCCTGATTTAGAGTCATAGTGTTCATTTATGAGTGTGAGCCCCTGTCCTCCTCAGAGGTGGTGAGCTCTTAGGATGCTTGAGTTTCTTTTGCTGGCTGTTTTAGAGACAATGAAATGATTTAGGAGTGGGCAGAGTAATCACCTGGCTCCTGCAGGACCCAAGAGCTGTGCTCATCGTGTGGCAACTGGAGAGATCATCCTAGCTTCTGGCTTCACCAGTTCCTTGAGCCAAGTGTGTTACTGCCATGGGATTGCCACCCTACACCAAAAAAATCAGGTGAGGCAGAGCCCTGCCATAGCTGGCTGCCACAGAGTGAGGCTGGAATGGTTATTGCCGTGGTATAGAAGGAACTAAGGCTAGAAGGGACCTGAGGAGGTCTTCTTATCCACCCCCATGCAGACCACTCCTGACACATGTTTGTCTAATGTGTTTCTTTAACCCCGCCAGCAGCGGAGATCCCCCAGCCTCCCTGGGCGACCTCCTCCAGTGCCTAATGACCCTTGCAGCGGGGAAGTTTTTCTAGTGCTGAACTTAACTCTCCCTTGCCGCCTTTAAACCCATTACTTTTTGTGCTCTCCCCATGGATATGGATAACAATTTATTGCCTTCCTCTTTGCACAAGCCTTTTACATCGTTGAAGACTGTTATCGTGTCTTCCCTACTCTAGACTAAATAGCCCAGATAGGATGAAAGCTGGAATGGGGTGTCAGGGAGAAGGAGTTTGAGGAGGAAATCACAGAGGGATTAATTCTGCTTCCTGTCCCTATAGAAATGGACTTTTTTCTTCTGAAGGATGGGGTCTGTGGGAGGGTGAGACGTGCTTCTCTGTGCTGGTGATTCACTAACACAGCTCCGTGAGCTGTGCACCTGATTGATGGGTTGCTGCCTCACAGCCTGAGGAAGAGGGGCTTGGGCTGGCCCTCTGCTGAGCTGCAGGACTCCCGTTCAGCCTGTGAGCTTGGGAAATAAGGCTTTAATTTCTTGTATTGGTGAGGAGCGTATCCAACTCACATATGAACTCCTGAGGGATGTATCTGGGTGACCTTCTGTGTATCATGAAAGCTGTTTCTAGGTGCTGCGTGTGTTATACAGTCAGGTAAAAAGATGGTATAAGGCCATCACCTTGCTGCAGCGTCCAGGCAGCCCACCACGACTCCTGCCAGGGAGCAGGAGCACTCTCCTCTGATGGCAGAATGAGGTTTCTGTTGGGAGCAGTGCCTTCACCACAGCCCTGTGCTTCCCACCCATGCGCGGGATGGAAAGCCACTCGCCACACACGCTGCCTACATGTGTTTCACAACTTGATTGCTGCTCGTAAAACCAACACGTGGAACAGGGAAACGCCATCTGATCCAACAAGCCCCGGGGCGTATTATGTCAATGTCACATACATTAAGAAAGTACAGCAAGCACTCAGAGTGACTTTTTGTGTTTGTAGCCCTTTTCCATTATTCACGTCTGCTGTCAGAGCTGTAGCACGTAGGCAGCTGTTGCATTGTGGCTGTCATAACCTGGAGGAAACAAAAACAGCTTCCAGTTTGGAGATTTCCAAAAGTACAAGGTGGGGGATAACACAGAGGAAAAATGGTTCTTTACTACTTGAGGGTCCCAAACAGATTTCAGTGACGCTTTTTGCTTTGGTCTAAGCACTCCAAGAATAGCACATAAAGTGGAGCTGTTTTCCCTAGACTCCTGGTGACATGGAATCATAGGTTTAGTTACATCAGATAAAGGGCTGGCCTTGAAGAAAACAAAATACTAGAGGCTGCTTTGGACAGCAGGGAAGTCCTTTGCATTGCAAGTGTGTTGCAGAGTAGCTCCAGCACACCCAGCCCCTCTCCAGGTCCCCGTCACTCAGATGTTAAGACTTTTCAGTTCAATTTCACAGTAAAAAAATCTTGATAAATTGCAATCCAATTTTTTTTTTTTTTTTTTTTTTTTTTTAGCTCTCCTTTCCCCTTGTTCCTCCCCAGAGTGACTTTGAAGATGACATTTGTATATCTGAATTAAAACCACATTTGGCCGGTGCTGAGAAGGGAGGAGGCAGGGGCAGAAGAGAGAGAAATCTTTTTGTTCTCTTCCTTGTCGTCCCCCCTCACCTGCCAGGGCCAAGCTCCAAAATAATTCCAAACAGCTGAGGTTAGCCAGGGACATCTAATCCCGGAAAGCTGGCTCTGAATTCCAGCACCAGCACATGGCATTTGAATTTCAACAACCATTCACGTGTAATTCCTCCAGACCTCTGAAGAAGTGTGAGTATATGCACAGGTATGGGCTTATTTATATAAAAAGAAAAAAAAACAAATTCATAAATTGTAACCCAAAAGATATAATGATAACTGTGGCAACATTCTTGTTTTTTAAAGCTAAGCAAGCTCAGGAACTGTTTTAAGGATGTACTGGGGTCTTTTGAGTGTACCCTAAACCACCGTGACTATAGGATGTCCAAGAATTGTGATTCTCAACCAAAGGGAAGGCTGAGTCCTCTTTCCCTGATTTCCTGTAATGGAAAAAGACTGCTCTGTGCAAGTGGAGCTTAAAGGATCTTGCTGAGACCTTTCCTGTTTGTTTACAGAAGGGGTACAAGGAGCATCCTGGCAACACAACGGAGAGAAACCTCTCAGGGCAGAGCTACACCGATATGGGAGGATGTGGCAGCAACAGGATCACCCTGAGGGAAACACATCTTTCCAGACATGGAAAGCAAAGGGGACACGTTGGGTAAAATTGCAACTTTTTTTCTTCTTTGGAGCCAGTCAGCAGGGGTAACACTATTTTTCTCAGGGGAGTTTTAATTTTTTCAATGAGAATTCCTCAGTTGTCCCTAAGTGTTCATGACCCAAAGATAAAACTCCCACCGGTTCTATTGTGCCCCTTCCCAGCAAGAAAATTTCCAACATCTTTAGTTTTGGTGGTGTTTTCTTTAAGACCATACACTTTTTATTAAGAAAAAGCTTTGGTTTTGTTCTTTAGCCAATTGAAATGAGTAATGAAAATGTTATTTGTTTGGGACAAAGGAAATATTTTCTTTTAAATTATCTCATCTTACTAATTGATTACAACGGGACTGCTTGGATGTGTGCAGTGTACAGCATCCGGTCCCTCTGCTCAGAGCAGGGCTGCAGCCAAGCTGGTATAAACCATCCCAGGGGAGAAAGCAAGAGTAAAAGCTCTCCCATGGAGCCAGATTAGCCTCCATGAGGAAATAATTTGGGTGTTTGAAAGGAATATGACCTAAAAATATTAGAAGTTTCTGTGGAAGATTAAATACTTGAGAATATTGATAATTAAAACCATTGTCTAGAAATAATAATAGAAAATAAATGTCTAGGGAAAAAATCTTCCAGGAATAGGTATTTTCTGTTGTTCAATGCATCCATCACTGGTAGCCTGCTAGTGTGGAAAGTACTTGTTATTGATGAAAAGTAATAATATAAATCCACAGTAAGTCTGAATTTAAATCAGAAAGGGAAACAATTAATATAAAGGATTACAGTATTACAGCACAATTTCCCTGAGATGCAAAAACATTTCGTATTTGAAAGTGACTTGAATGTAACACTCTTCAAATATTCATGGCGGAAAATGTTTCTTAAGTGCTGTTTCCAAAAGAGGTGTCATGAGACAGCAACTATGTCCTGAGCTGATTTTAAAACCATGGCAAATAATGTTGTTTCACATAAACACAGGAGAAAATGTGCCATCAACAGAAATGAAATGGGGAGGGGGAAATTGTCCAGGTCTTTGTGTCAAGGATGGAGAAAAAGAGAGAGAAAAGGCTTAAACAGGAAAGCCAGGACAGCCAACTTGGAGAAGCAATGTCATTCCCAGCTCACCAACCCATCCGTGCGGTTGGCGTGGTTATGATTTATTCCCCCTGGGCTCCAGCAGCAGCTCTTACTGCTGCTTATTGCCAAGAAGTAGGTCAGAAACCTATTTTTGTCTCTGTTGTTCTGTGGCCACATTGCTCTCCCTACCCCTGTGTGGGGATGAGAAAGTCTCTGAACGGAGGCTGTGAGGTGCTGGGCTGAGCAGGGTGGCCTGTCCCCACCTCCCTCTGGAGCCAGTGGCAAGAGAGAAAAATGACATCTCCAGCAGCAGGGATTGCCCCTGGGGTTGCCCATCTCCCTCTGCTTGCTGGAGAGGGATTTTAAGGAAATTAAGGACTAAGTCGGTGGTTGAATACCTCAGTTTAACAGGATGACTCGGAGCCAAAGCATGTGTAATGTGCCAGTCCCATCCAGCAAGCCTGCATCCAAGCAGAGCAGATGGTTTTGATGTTAGCTCCGGTGGCCTGGGTTAGAGAGTGGCCTTGCAGACATTCGTGCTGGTGTGGCTGAGGTGGGGACGAACGGGGACATGAGGCAGAAGCAGGGATCTGGGGATGAAGCAGAAGGAAATTGTGTTGTGACTTCACGTTCAGTTCTCGGGGCTGAGAGCTGCCTGTTTGTCCTGCTGTCCCCCAGGGCTAGTGATTTTATCAGCTCTGCTTGCTAACATCCTTCTTTCCTCCCCAGGTACCAGCTACCCTTTATTTCCCTTTTGCCCTCTTAAATTGCCCAATTGATTAACATAATTCAGTTACATTCAGCAATTGTTTTCAATATATTCTTAGTTTTTGAAGTTAGCCAGAAGACATGCCAGGAAGCTGCTCTAATTTTCCTACTTTTTATTATGTGGAAATTTAAAAAAAAACTATTATAAATTAACCTGAAGATACTATCTCTCCTTATGGAGTTACCTCATTTGTATCTCTTTGTCATGAGTGCCAAAATCTCTTCTTGCTCACCCTTCTCCTGTGAATGCAAAGGAAAGTCTGGCTGTGATGGTGGTTTTGCCATCCTGGAGCCCTACGACCTTTGGAGGACAAGTGATCCATCTCCCCGTGGGAGACTGCTTTTTTGCTACTGGTCAAGAAAATACTGCCCCCAAGTAAATAGTTTTAAAAGTGGCAAACCCAGCCCAACCTCAGGGCATGGCACTGTCCTAAAACTCAGCTTTGCCATTTGTCACCATGGAGGTGAGTTGCAGGAGATGCCAAGCAAGAACATTAATAGTAATGTGGACCTCTAATTACTTTTCCCTAAAATATCTGCAGGGTTCACTCAAATGCTGCGCTACTTTGGCTGGGGGAATTGCCATCTTTGTGACAAGAAAACAAACTGCAAAGCGGTTGCCTCATCATTCCGTTTCTAGCAGGTCTTGAGTCCAGCTTTTCAGAGCAATTTTTCCCTTTTCACAGCGCATCTGTCAAGATTCCCGCTCTGGAAAAGAAGATCAGAGCAAATGGGGACTGAGGAGAACAAAAGCTGACCCAAACCTTTGACCTAAACTTAACATAAAGCCAAATGAAACCTTAGAGGTTTGTAAATGTTCATGAAACATTTCCACCTCCTGCTCCCCTCTCCTTTATCTTCAGTTTCTTTATACTTCTACGCTTACTGTTTCTAATTGAAAGTCTAATGTAAAGCCCCACTAAATTAATGGAAAGACACTCACCGATTTTAGCGGCTTTTGATTCAGCCTCCCAAAGAAAGGAAATAATTTCTTTAAATGAAAGTGTCTTTGAACCTAAGAGAAAACAAAACCTGAAAAGAGATAAGGAAAACCAGAGGTTGAATGAACTTTTCCTGCTAACGTTCTTGATCTGAACCATGTCTATAACATTGATATGGATATTGTTAACACAGAAAAAAATAATCACTGCACAGAAACAGAGAATTGATGAGGTAACAGTGAACTGATTTAATAAGCTGTAATAATCTCTGCTTGCAACAACTAGAAAGTTTGCCATTCTTTACAGTCTGCTTGAGCTGTAGAGCAATACCCCTGGTAATTAGTTGGTGTTTATGACCTGAAGCTGCATTTGTAGGTGTGAGATCGAGTCTTTCCCTTTGTACCAAACTGCAACAAAAATGTCAATCACATGAAAACTTTATTAGGCAAATAACTCTCTGCTACTGATACCATTTTCAACTTTCTAGGGGACTTTTGTCAGATGGTGGTAGAAATGTGATAGTTTATTATAGAGTTTAATAATACCTGAGGTTCCCTGAACGATGTATTAGATGGTCAGAATAAGAGTGTTCCTGTCTGAGTTATACTCTGCATTCATGGATGAGGGACTTGAGGAAGTTGGTGAAACGAGCTCAAGCAGAAATTAAGACCTGGCTTGTCTTGGACGGCTGTCGTTACGCTGTCACTTGGCAGTGATGGTTCTGATGGATTGGCGTCACCACTTAAGAGCTTGGTCTCCTCCAAAGTACTGACCTGCCTTGAGCTCCTCTTTTGCACGTTGAGTGTTTTGTGTGTGCAGACTGGTATGGCTGCATATTTTACTTGTGAATACATGCACAGCTTATCTAGAGAATTATTTCCCAATATTTGTGTAACAGACAGTTTTGATTTTCACAGTCACTGGGTAGACACACACAGAACAGCGTGTGCTCCAGAGGCTGTTACTCAGTCTTAATGGAAAACACAGATGTGGGAAATGGTCCTAGGAAGATGCTGCTAATAAACAGCTACTGCTCATTCATAACGTTGCTGTAAATGTGCATTATTTTATTATTGTCAATTATATGCAAATTTAACACAGCATATTTTTTTTTATAATTCTTTTCTTTTTCTTTCTGTCTTCCCTTTGTCTTTTTTCCCCTCTCTCCTACTATATTTTGTGCTTCTGATCTCCTCCAAAATCCTCTCCAGTGTCAAGTCTGGACTGCCTGGTCTCTGTCAGCAATGTGCTTGCTGTCTCTCTCCAAGTGCCTGACAGCAGTGATGGCACCACCTTGCCAGGAGATCATGCAGTGGACACGCTGAAAGCCTTGCTGCTTTTCAGACCATCTGCTGGGTGACTTTGTCTTTGGAAGCTTGGCTAGTTCTAAGCATGCACTCAACATTGCTCAACTCCTAAAAGGAAATGAGGATCTTGAGCCAAAGGTGCTGGCTGAGGTCTGTGGACCATCCAGTGCAGAGTAGCAGTGGTGGGGAGAATCTTCCGGACAGAGAGATCAGGGACAGAAGATAAATCCTATTTGTTTTTTTCAGCCCAAGTTAGAAGAGGAAAACTCTGTGTTGGCCCAGTGACAATTTAGTTTGACTGTCAAAACTTAGAAATCTTGTCTTCTTCTCCCCACTCATCTTGGATCCACTTTTTCATTGGCTGCAATGGCTCCACTGTTGTGTTTTTTTATAAATGTTTGATCTATCTGTTTCTAGAAATCATATAGGGCATGAATTACTGGAAATGAAGCAAAATGTACCAGACACAAACTCAGCTCATTCTCTGTAGCTCATATTCTCTGAAGGCTCATTTGTCCCTTTCCTCCTTTTAAATATTTCCTCTCTTCTTTCTGGCCTGATCTTTTTATTTGTTTCATCGGCCATTTGTTATCCAACTCTTGGCAAAATATCAGGGAAATCTTCTTGAGAGTCAACTGGGAAGAGCTTTCTTAAGGGAACAACGACAGCTTCTTTACTTGGGAGAGCTGAAAACGAGACAAGCCCAAATATTGTTTTGCTGAGGCAAAGTTTGTGAGGACTGTAATGTGCTTTGTTGGACTCGTTTGTGTACCTGATGAAGCTTCTCCAGTTGGGCTTTTCTTTGGTTTTTAAAGGGTTTCAGGTGTCCTTTCTCCCTGTAAAACTTGCCTCACTGCTGTGACAGTGGTCAAGTAGGTAGTAAAAGAGGGCCAGACTGACCTGCTGTCTGATGGGAGCTGAGTTCCACATGTGGCTCCATGGAGGTGGTGGGTTTTCTCATCCAGGGGTGGAGATGCCTTTCTGGCTACATGCAGCCCAGACACTCATTAAAATGAGAGAACTCCGTGCTTTCATCTCTCCTGAGCCCACAGCTTCCTCAGCCCAGACGAGATGGGCTTAGGCCCGGTCTGGGCCTCCATAAACTTTTCACTTTTGCAGTTTCACCAATGGTTTGACTTTGCTCTGGGATTATCCTGACATTCAGGTGCTTCGGGGCTGTTGGGTTCCTTTCCCTCTCCTCTCCAGCTGAAAGTTTATAGCTGAGCGGCGCAAGCGTGTCCTGACTGCGGAGCAAACTCCAGAAGAGGAAGCTCCAGCTGCAGCTCACAGCCTGCCAGAGAGACTCCCCTGGCAGGTCTCCGACAAGCCTGTTACTACAAGTTCGCCCAATTCTGGCAAATGTGAAAATTCGCATGAAGTTCATATTAGTTCAACATTAGCTCATGTTGCCAGCAATTCAGTAGCTCCTTCTAACTGCTTGAATCTCAGTTGGAAGATTTAAGCATGCTTGCCATCCAGCCTCTCTGAGATCGTCTTGAAGGTGGGCAAGCATTTAGTTTTCATTTAATATCGTGGTGCAAGTGAGTTTTATAATATTTTCTGAGAGGATTGAAGATTTTAAGTCCTAATACATAGTTGTCATCTCTGCAGGGTGTAATAGCATCTAGATTAACTTCCAAAACAGCCTAGGACATAGAAAAAGTAGGTTTATATACCAATTTTCATTTCCACTCGCTGATTCAGTGAGATCTTCTGCCAATTGCATAAAACCAAACGTATATAAAGGCTTTTTTTTAAAATAGTTTCTACTGCTCTGACTATATTAAAACGCAGCTTGTTCAAAAGCACTTTCTCCTCCTAAAGCACTCTGTGCATTATAGCCTCTGTAATACCTTCAGCCACTACAGAGATCTTGCAGAGCTGAGGATGTTCACGCTCAATAGATTTTGTATTTTGTGCCTTACATTTGTCAGAACAGTCTTTTTGCTCAGAAAAAAAAAACAACAAACAATGTTGGTTAAATTTTGGAGAAGAGTTTGCTGAAAAATTTCTAATTTTATTTCTTTTTTGTAGTCTGGAAATTAAGTAAAAAATCAGTGGGTGTTTAATGAATGGTATTATGCAAATATTATAGCAACATAACTGACATTTTCCCTCATTTCCTGACTTATTATAGGAAACAATAATTGATTATTGTCTCACTCCTTGCGTTGGATGAATCCTGTGTTCTCTGAGTGAAGGCTAATGAGCCAGCCTCCATCCTTGACAAGATCTGGAGCAAGGCAGTGGCTTCCACAGCTCCCCACAAATTTCTGCAGTGCAAAAGGTAGGACCATATCCAATGACCAGGTCTGGTACCTCTTCATACGCTGGCTCGAGAGGTACCCCCAGGTGTTGGAGCCAGGACCACTTCCATCGTGCTGGAAAGGGCTTGGCAAAGAGGAAGTAAAACTGCTCCCTGGTGCCACTCAGAACAGACAGTGGCTTTGAAGGGACATCCATGGGAAGGGACATCTGTGGGAAGGGGTGGCTCCTGGAATGGGAGGCATGTCCGCAGTGGGAGGCAGCACTCACGGGGTTCCCAGCTCTCACCATTGAGCATTGTTCAGAACAAACGTAGATGGTGTAGATGAATGTAAAGCTTAATTTGTGGTTTTGACACCCACCACATTTCTTGGAGTTGACATTTTCTGGAACTTTAGGGCTTTTTATCTCCAAGCTGTTGTTTCAGTTGGTTTTTTTTCTTGTTCATTTTATAGAAAGCTTAACAGCCTGTGTTTTTTCATCTACATAATAAAATAGCATGCAATCAAATTGACCCAAGCCAATTGCTTTAGCCAAAGCAGCTGTCTAATGCTGTCCTCTGCTCAAAGGTGACAAACCTGGAGGGCAGTGAGGACATGTGTTCAGTTGGTATAACATGGTACAGCTGCATCACGATATTGCCTGGGTGAATGCTGAGAAATCTGGAGGAATTCCCTGGGGAAATGTGGAGTGGGGAAAAAAAATGCTCATTTCACCCACTGTTTCACTTTGTCCCCGACAGTGGGAACAAAGTGACTTTATTTTTCAGAAATGCCTTGGACCAGCTGTGACTGAACAGCACACAGGCTGTTGCTTGTTCCTGATAGTATCCAAAATGTTCAGGGCACTTTCCAGCTGGAAGAAAGTTACAGCTAAAGAGACACAGAAGAGAGAGGGAAGAGATTTGAGGCAGCAGGTATTTAGTGTAAGAGCAATCTCATTCATTCTAAAACTTCAGCCCTTTATAACTTAAAAGGAAAAAATACTTTTCTGCTCTCTCTTGCTCCTCCCACTCTGCATTAAGATTTGTACAAGGCTTTGATGTCATGCATGTAGTGGTGACCTCAGGAAATCAGATTTATATTTTCTCTGAGGATGGAAAAAAGATGGGACAGACACCCTTTCTCTGTGACTTTCGATCAAAACAGAATAGTTATGTATTATAATTTATTGCCAAGTGGCTGCAATGCAGATCATTGGGCCCCCTTGTCAGGCATGGGATGACAGGTGTGGAGAGATGCCAGGAATATTGTCACCTCCTGTTCTACCATCATTAGGTGTGTGGCTTTAGCAGACATCGTGAGCCAAAACCCTGAAAGGTCTCTTCAAACCCCACTTCACCCTGACCTACCATCATGCTTTTCTCAAAGCTGTCCCTTTGTCCTTTACCAGCCAAAATGTGGATTTTGGCACGCGAAGCAACAAAATCAGACAGAGCCAACTAGAAAAAACTGGTAGTAGCCCCAGGCAGGCGTTGATGGATATTCCCCATTGGCTGAAAGTTTCTAGTCTAGTTTCAAGGACACTCTAATTTTCAAATCCTTTCTCTATTGGACATGTCCATGTGAAGTCAGGTAGCAGAGATAAAGGCTGGCACAAGAATATATGCCTAGCTGCCTGATTTCTATTGTATACCATAATTATAGTGGCATACACTTTGGACTGACAGCATTTTTTAGCAACAGAGTACTTCAGAAATATTAATCTCTCAACAGCTATTTGTGTTGAATATTGCCTTATGTTGGTTTTTTTTCTTGTTCATTTTATAGAAAGCTTAACAGCCTGTGTTTTTTCATCTACATAATAAAATAGCATGCAATCAAATTGACCCAAGCCAATTGCTTTAGCCAAAGCAGCTGTCTAATGCTGTCCTCTGCTCAAAGGTGACAAACCTGGAGGGCAGTGAGGACATGTGTTCAGTTGGTATAACATGGTACAGCTGCATCACGATATTGCCTGGGTGAATGCTGAGAAATCTGGAGGAATTCCCTGGGGAAATGTGGAGTGGGGAAAAAAAATGCTCATTTCACCCACTGTTTCACTTTGTCCCCAACAGTGGGAACAAAGTGACTTTATTTTTCAGAAATGCCTTGGACCAGCTGTGACTGAACAGCACACAGGCTGTTGCTTGTTCCTGATGTTCAGGGCACTTTCCAGCTGGAAGAAAGTTACAGCTAAAGAGACACAGAAGAGAGAGGGAAGAGATTTGAGGCAGCAGGTATTTAGTGTAAGAGCAATCTCATTCATTCTAAAACTTCAGCCCTTTATAACTTAAAAGGAAAAAATACTTTTCTGCTCTCTCTTGCTCCTCCCACTCTGCATTAAGATTTGTACAAGGCTTTGATGTCATGCATGTAGTGGTGACCTCAGGAAATCAGATTTATATTTTCTCTGAGGATGGAAAAAAGATGGGACAGACACCCTTTCTCTGTGACTTTCGATCAAAACAGAATAGTTATGTATTATAATTTATTGCCAAGTGGCTGCAATGCAGATCATTGGGCCCCCTTGTCAGGCATGGGATGACAGGTGTGGAGAGATGCCAGGAATATTGTCACCTCCTGTTCTACCATCATTAGGTGTGTGGCTTTAGCAGACATTGTGAGCCAAAACCCTGAAAGGTCTCTTCAAACCCCACTTCACCCTGACCTACCATCATGCTTTTCTCAAAGCTGTCCCTTTGTCCTTTACCAGCCAAAATGTGGATTTTGGCACGCGAAGCAACAAAATCAGACAGAGCCAACTAGAAAAAACTGGTAGTAGCCCCAGGCAGGCGTTGATGGATATTCCCCATTGGCTGAAAGTTTCTAGTCTAGTTTCAAGGACACTCTAATTTTCAAATCCTTTCTCTATTGGACATGTCCATGTGAAGTCAGGTAGCAGAGATAAAGGCTGGCACAAGAATATATGCCTAGCTGCCTGATTTCTATTGTATACCATAATTATAGTGGCATACACTTTGGACTGACAGCATTTTTTAGCAACAGAGTACTTCAGAAATATTAATCTCTCAACAGCTATTTGTGTTGAATATTGCCTTATTCAGCAGGTGAGGCAAACCACTATTATCCTACTTTTCTAGCAAAACAGGGAGAGAAGGAGAGATTAAATGACTCACCTAAGGTCAAGCAATATGTCCAAGAGAAAACCTGGTTAAGCTTGGAGATTAGTGCCTCCCAGTAATCAAGAAGTGTGTGTAATATTTCTGAAAAACTAATGTATGTGCACTTATGATAAATGACAAATGATAATAGCTTAGTACCCATTCACTAGTGCAAGGGATATTTTCATTGCATGGTATTGCAAAAGCCAGCAGGACATGGTGCTTACAGACAGCAGTGACCAGACCCCACAAAATGTCACCATGTTCCTACGTGTGCAAGTCCCGTGAACTTCAGTTTCTTAAAACAGAGCCGGATCTTCAGCAGGGGATAAATACAAGTCTAGAGTTGTGATTAGCTTGTGATTTCGCAAAAATGGCCAAAGTTTCAATTTTTTTAACATGTTCTCCTTGCTATTGGCCATTTGCCATTCCATTAACTGAAAGGGATTAATACTGATGAGGCTCTTTCCCAAAAATGGGGAGAGGCTAAATGATCAGGGGAACAGAAGTTGTATGTCCGTGAGACCTGTTCAACAAGTCTCGAGGTAACAGCATCTCTGAAATTGAACACTGATGGTATAGTAATTTTAGGAAACTAATTATTCCTTAGACAGTTGAGCAAATTTCAGAACAAAAAAAGTTTACATTGAAAAAATTGTTAATAATAGGGCTAATGTATTTATACATGAGGGAAAGGAGAAGCCAGGCCTTTTGTTCCTGGACTTTCTTCTCTTACGTTGCATTATGAATACCATTGAAGGAAGGAACCTCTGCAGAATATGTCTAATTGCTAACTACTAATGTTTCAACACAAATGAGCAGGGTCCCAGATTTTACTTGGCTTGGATGTTTAAAGGCAAATAATAAGTTATGTAGTAAAACAACAGAATCATTAAACATTGATTTATATGTTTATTTTTCTATAAGAAATGAAATTTTTATTGGAACGGAATTAAACAGAGTTTATGTGCTTGTATTCCCTATAGCCCTTTATACTCTAGTAGTATAACAATATTCATAAATCATACCAGAGTTTTCACATTTCCTCAGGAGTGACCTAGGCAAGAAACCCTTAACAACTTGCGGAGAGACTTTGAAATTAAATTCAGCTGTAATATCATCATGACTAATTTATGACTAGTTTGGTTGCTACAAAGATACATTTAAAGAAGCTGTAGTACATGATGGGGATAAGATAAAACATGGGTTTAGTATCATGTAGCTATTCCACTAGAAAGATTTATTCTATGTTTCATTACTTTATTGAACGTGGCAAACCAGTCTGTTCCTTGTGAGAGAGGAAACCTTAATTATATAATGAAACATGTAAATAGTAGGCCTTCAACCAAGCAAAACAGGGAAAACTCTAGGTATGAAATTAAATCTGTATATAGCTGTTGAAGGTCTCTGTTCCTTTGCTATCAGACACATTTGTGCGTGTGTGTGCTGCTGCATGCATGCACGTGTACTCTATATATACAGGTGTATGCACAAATATACACACGCTCATGCACACATAAAGTCTCAATTTTAGAACAGGCTTAACAGTGAAATATTGTTAAGGCTGAGACAGATGTTATCTGGCACAATTTGAACAATGTTTCTGCAATGCCCAGCATCCCTGGAGCCCTTTTTTGTCCCACTGGAGCTTTTGAACTTCCTGCAAGGCTCATTTTGCCCAATTGAGATTGATGAAAAATTTTGAAATTATTAAAGATATTTGTTTTTCCTTTAGTTTCTTTTACCACAGAATGAAAAGGATGAAAAATGATTCTTTTTTTCACGGTAATTAAATGTCTGACTTCTCAAATTTTATGCGGGCAGAAAACTTCCTCTGAACTCTGTGTGTGTTGGGACCCAGCTCATGAGTATCTTGCTTTATTCCACTCCATCATCATCATCACCTCTTGTTGGAGATGTGGGTTTTCATTCTGTCCTTGCTGGTTAAGACCAGTGAGTCACTTCAGGCAGGTGTTAAGCTAAAATATTTCTTGGTGAATGTCTTTTTATGCCACCTGTCTCCAGATAAGTGGCTTCCTATTGCTGTTGAACCTTCTAGGATATCAAGTTTCTGTAGGTGACCTTTTCCAGGACTTCTTGCCCTTACTGACCTCTTTTCCATCTACACCCAAAGGGCTGACCCACAACTCAAGCACCGTGGGGCCAAGCTTCCCAAGACCATCTTCTTCGCAGCCGCTCTGTGTGGTGACATCTTGGCATCGTACATGGAGAAGCGGTTTACAAGAGCCCCTAGGACTGACCAGAGATCTCCACCATGCCCCAGTCATCCTCCTGTCACACTGCTGATTCAACCAATGCCCTCCCAATCCTGCCCATAGAGCAACTACAGGGGACATGTGATGCCACGGCAAGTACCCAGCCAGCAGCAGCGTGAACCGATGCGCTCGCTATTTAATATGCAGAGGAAATGAGTCGCAACTAAGTTCATTGCACACATCCATTACGTGAGAGAAGCATCAATATTTCTGTAAATCCACCAGGGAATTTATTCATCTCAGCCTCCAGCAATGGTGGATTCCCCTGGTGACTAGTGCAATTCGGAAGCGCGTACAGCCATAATGAGAAAGTACCGTGGTTTCCCTTAAAGTAATATAGTGGTTATTGCTGATAGTTACTGCCTTTGTGAAGTATTAATGCGTGGTTATAGTGCAGTCATGTAGCAAAATTATAGGGGCCTGTGGAATGTTACTTAGCAACACTTGCTAATGTTGAGGTGGTAATGAAGAAATGGAGTAAAAGAAATACAGAGTATATTGGAGTCATAAAATAAACCATGGTGTGGCTTCAGAAAGCAGTTCTGAA
This sequence comes from Calidris pugnax, assembly GCF_001431845.1. Taxonomy (NCBI): domain Eukaryota; kingdom Metazoa; phylum Chordata; class Aves; order Charadriiformes; family Scolopacidae; genus Calidris; species Calidris pugnax. Next base: position 8,113,381 of record NW_015090880.1, read on the forward strand.
GGTAAAGGTTTTGTCTATTTCTCTTTTTGCCATGTGAATCTGGCAGAAGAACTTAAGAGCTGATCTGAAGCAACACATTTGAAACATCTAAGTAACAGAAACAAGCATTATGTTTTTGTTTGTTTGTTTGTTTGTTTGTTTATAATTGTTGCTGCCTGGGAAAAGCATCGGAATTGCTGGGTGTTTGAAGATCCTTTCCCTGTCATTTCAAACCCACCCCGAAGCACTAGCTGGCCAATTAAAATAATCTCTCCTTTGGAAAGCCAGCATTTGTCAGAGTTAAGAATGAAGGCTTCTTTCTACTACATCTATTTTCCCCATTCATTCATTTACATAACTCCCTCCACCGTTAATCAAGTGCTTGGAGGCATATCTCAAGAAAGGGTAAGGCCATAAAAATAAAGGCAGGCATTTCTAGTTATAGATGAACCTTCCACATGTTGCAGATCTGTCTCAGCCAGTTATCTTGGTTTATCTCCACCTGTTTAAATTGGAAAACACACAAAAATCCATCTCCCATGAGATTTCCAAGGTTTCTTGATTTCATTTGGGTCAGAACTGCCACAAGAGATGCATTTCTCAGAGCACTTCTGAGCTGCTGCCAGGAACAGGGAGTGCTGGACTGTGCCACTTAAAAAAAAAAAAAAAAAAGTTTTCTTTGAAAAGTCACCAAATTTTATAAGCTTTAAAAAAAAAGAAAATTGGCCTAGTTCAGTCTCGGCTATGATTAAAAGAGCTGCCCTGATTTATTGGTGTCAAACAAAGTATGTTTGGGTAGAACATTATTTTGTAATGGAAAAAGTATCAGTGGAAGCACTGCTTGGACTGGATAAGGACTGGGCCTTAAATTATAAGATTCTTTAATACTGGAGAAAAGGAGGACTGCTGAAAATGTTGTAACTAGAAGGCCATCTCTTAGTCTACCAGATAAAGGTAGCTGTGAATTCAACCTTAACAACATTTGGGGTTCTGCTGATTAAATGGTGATATTTGCCGCCTTTGTGCCTCACCCTGGCCCTGCAAAGCAAACGGGAAGGAGTTTCTCATTCCTGTCCCACCAGGAGTGTTGAGCCATGAATATGGAGTGATGGTTTGGGGGATGTTTCACAGGAAAAGCTTTCTGTATACATGGATTCAATAAAAAAATAATATTCTCCCGTTGGTAACAGAGTTGCTTCCTGCTGTCCTTTAATTTCACACTTTTTCTTTTTTCCTAGTAAATGACAAAGTAATTTTATTTTAACTAAGTTCTTGTTCTTACACAGTGCCTTACCCCAAGAAATGTTCTACCAGAGCACTGCCACCTGGATGTGTCTACCAGGGACTACCCAGAGACAAATGGAAAGTGAAGAGCAAGTGAGTGGCGATGCAGGGGAGCCAAGCCTGCTGTTAATAAACCAGTTTGTTTCAGCACGTATTTGTCAACCAAAGCAAAAAAGTAATCCTCCTTCTGAAGCATTTTCAATAGGAGGATCCCTGTGCAAGGGAGGACCTTACTAAGTCAGCTATTCATGCCCTTCCTGAAACCACTGTGGTCCTCTTTCCCCAAAACACACAACTGAGGTGACTTTTGGCTTTAAATCTGCTTTATGAGCCTTTGAGATGCCATTGAGACTTCAGCTGAGGCCCTTAACAGGACAAAATTAGTAGGAAATATTAATTTCATTTGGTGAACTTAGGATAAAAATGATATGGAAAAATCAACACTGATAGGAAAACTCTAACACGAAAAATTATACTGAAATTCTGAGAGTCCTCTGCACCTATATGCATTTCTTCTAGCAGATGTTCTGCCTGTCCTGCTTTCAGGCAACTACTCTTGGTCAAAATGCTCCAGATGTTAAAAAAAAAAAAGGTGGTCCTCATTTTGTAACTTCTAACAGTGTTTATTTTGGGTGAACAAAATTGTCTTCTGTCTTAAAATATTTAATGATTATTTGAAAGCAACTTGATGAATAGAAGAGTGTGTACTCCCACTTGGAGCAAATGTATTTTTGGAGTGATTTATAATTAATCTTTGTCTAAGTGGAATGCATTAATTTCTCCTACTGATGGTGACTGTACTCCTGTTTCTTCTCCTAAGTTAGATGGTTCTGCTCCAGAGGCATATTTGCTGATTAAATGGGACGCGATCGGGTACTCAGGTTATGTCACTATTATCCAAACGATCTTTTAAAGAACACAGAGTACTTGTTTTTGCAGATATCGTGCGCTCCACATTTAATCACAGACCTTTGTAGCTTGTTATTTCTAGAATTCAGATTACTGCAATTTAAAAGCCTCTGTCCTTGCCAGTGCTCAGTGACATAAACTAAGCCCACATATTATGAAAAAAAACCAACCAAAAACCAAACACGAAACTTGTCAAGTTGCACTGAGGGACTGAAAGAAAAAGAAAGCATGCTTTATGGTGATCTCCAAACACCATCTGCAGAACAGCTATAAAGGGAAATGTTATAATTTGTGAATATTTTCCATGTAGCCAGAACTTTATTTCTGAGCTGTGCTGTTACCCACGGCAGTACCCAGGTGGTGGCGGGTCCCCGGTGAGTGCGGGGTCCCGGGGTTCGGGTGGGTGACAGACACATGGTGAAGGAGGGTCCATACCCTGGAGAACGTACAGTGTCAATAGGCAGTGAGAGGAGGAAGGAGAACAAAGCAGAGGAAGCCAGTTCCTGCAGTCGCCTGCTGCTCCAGCCACCAAACCCTGGGTTTAACCTCAAGATTGCTTCTCCCAACCCCGCTGTGGGCTGCCCCACATCCCCGGGGTGGCTTGTGGCCAAGCCCCTATTGGGAAGCAGGCAGCCTGTTGCCATTTTTCTCCTGCTGCCTCCTCCTCCTCCTCCTCCTGGGCGCCAGGGACTGCGGTGGGGATGCAGACAGAGCCGGCGCAGCCTCTGCAGCCCTCGACGGACTGAAGTGCTCCAAGTTCCTTTTTTAGTAAAATCGCTTTGTCTCGAAAGTGCTGCGGAGCAGAGCTCTGCTCGCCCCCGCTGCCCCCCTCCTTGCGCTCGGCGCGGTGGAGATGCCAGGCTGACGTGCCAGAAATATTCCTTAGCCCCAGAGATGGAGCATCCTGGGGCTCCGTGGGCCATACCCCGGCCCAGCACCGGGTTTACCCAGAGCAGCCTGTCCTCCCTGCCCCACCAGGGCTCTCTCTGGTGAGGGCTGGTGGCAGCATTGCTCCTTTGTTCATTTTAAATGTGGCATCTAAGGAATGGACAGAAACCATCAGCTTTTTTTTTTTTTTTTTTTTTTTTTTTTGGCCTGGGATACCAAATAACTTGGATGCAGCTGTAAAACACGACACTCAGGGCAGGATTTCGCTGGCTGCAGAATGAAGAAATCTGCACAGTGTCATTAGTTTCTTCCATACCCGGTTTTGCCTTTCCCGTGCTGGTCCTGAGCAGCCCACGCTGCTGCTGGGGCATGGCCCGGGGGGGAGGAAGGAAAATGACACTAAGTGGTGATGGGAGCAAATACCACTGCCTGCTGTTGAGTTTGTGTGCCATTCCTGGTTCTGATCTCTTCCAATTTCCAAAAAAAGTCTTTAACCCTAAGTCTTTGTCAGTATTCCACCACGTAAACACATCATTTACTTGCCCAGATACCTGCTGCAGGACAGATGACAGCTTGAGGTGGGAGTGATTGGCATCAAGTCACCCTCAGTGGAGGCACAGAAGAAGCAAGGCAGTGAGCAGAGGGAGAATGAGGAGTGGGTGGGCAGGAGCAGTAATGGAGTCAGGGAGATGCTAATGAGCTGGTAATGAGGCTGATAAGAAAGGTGTGGAGATGAATGAAGAGAGCAGTATGCAGGATAGATAATTGGAGGCAAGGTGAGGAAGCTCACAAGGACATGAACAGTGACTATAAGGCAGAGGATGGAATTAGGGTGAAGAAGACAAGATTGGATAAGAGGTGAGGGCAGGACATTTTGGGGTTTCAGGTAAGAAGGGCTGGACTTGCATTCACAAGTTTAACGAACTGACTTGTTGCCTATTGGAGTGCTGTTTTCTCTAGTGAGTGGTGGGACTTCCATGCTCCTGGCTCAGTTCTGGCAAAGGGTTCCTGCCTCTCCCTAACCTTTTCAGGGACTGTCTGCATCTCCACCAACATATGGGGTGGATGCCTGTGAACTCACTGTCTGTGTGGCTGTGGGTGTGATTCTAAGTGTGCGAGAGTGTCTCTGGTTTGAGGAAATTATGTGCTGCACAATGATATGCTGTTGGTGAGATGATGGAGTGCTGCTGGGTATTGAGGCAGCCTTTTTCGTTTTTTGTTTTGTTTGTTTATTTATTTCAGTAAGTCTCCTGCCACCCTGGGTGGCTCTGCTCTAGTGCTAAATCCTGGGAAAGGATTTATCTGTCAGATTCCTCTTCCTACACGATGGGAGGCAAGTCTGGGACTTCAGGGCAAGGCAGGATAGCCCCGTGACTAAGGTCTCATGCATTTGAATGCCATCCTGATGAACTGGATTCAGTTTCCTCAGCCGAACTAAGCTCTTTCAAGATGACTACTTCTGTAGTTTTGGCCAAGGATTGATTTTTGCAGATGTTGCATATTCCCAGTTGCAACAGATATTCATGAGAGTTGAGTTTTGCATGCAGAGTGTAAAGGCTTCTGAGAACCAAGTTTTCTGGACAGTTTAGATGTCCCAAAATTAGGAAAAACTTTTTAACCTTCTTCTGATTATTTCTCACCCCTCCCTATTCTCACAACATGAGATTTAACTGCGGGAATACTTATGTTGCTTTTGGATGACCAGATAATGAGAAGTACAGAAAGCCCATGAGGCTATGAACAATTTTGTCTTATGTGCTCAAGTAACAGGCAGCAAGTAAGGCATGGTGCAATGCAATAAACAGCAAGTAGAAAACCAAACATGAAATCATTAAAATATACCTTCCACTCTGTGCAAATAAGGGGCAGAAAATTCTTAGGAAAATCTTTGGGAATTTAGCTGCTGTTGCTGAACTCCAGTTGGTGTAAAGATGGTGTTTATGTAAGTGAACTTTTACATAGATGAGATCCCTTTTCAGCCACTTTCCTGACACTGGATCATATTTATTCTGACACTAGGTGTTATGTTACACTGAATAAAACAGTCACTAACTGACAGAGTAACTTCTACTTGCCTTGAGGGATGGTGACATTACTGTATTAGAGGCTGAAGACGGCTGATCGGTTACTGCATCTCCGGACCCTGCTGGGAACCTGAACTGTTAACCTGAATGCTCATTTTTTATGTGTTTTCCACTGAAACAGTTTAAAAGCATCTCTGTTACTGTGAATTCTTGCTTATTTGTCATAAAGGGGGAAAAACACCAAACAGGAATTAACAAGAGGATTTTCTTTGTGACTTCAGTCCCTCATTAGGAGGTTTATGATCAGGCTTTGGGAAAGCTTTCCTTGAATTATTTTAAGGTTCTAATGATAAAAACCTCGGGGAGGTCATGCACATGGGGGATTTAATACCCATTCAGAACCATCTGGCATTAGATTACATGCAGGGAAAGAACAAAATCTGGCAGTAATATTCATCTCCATTAACCCAGAATACAGGCTGATATGATTATAGCAGAGAAAATACTCTCACTCTTTCACCAGGAAAAGCTCTTAATAGACCTGGGCTAAATTGGTTTATAAAACCAAAGACTTCTTGAAGTGTGGATCTGCCCTCTCATTGAATGCAATTGCTTTGGCATTTAATATGTATTTCATATCTTTTTAACCTTGACAACCAATATGTTAAGGTATAAAATATTGCTAGGGTGAAAGATTGTGTTTGCAGCTCCTAACTTACCCTGGGCGTGCAGTCTTGGTAGTGTAAGCATAATGCTGGCACAGAGCCCATTCATGCTTTGCTTCTGCCTCTTCTCAGGAGCATCGCTGAGATCGTGGTCCCAGTGACATCCTCAGCAAAGCTCCCACTGATGTCAGTGGTGAATGGGTAACCTTCCCCTAAACCATTCCACCAAGACCCCAAACCAGCTGCATGCTGAAGCGTGTGCTTGGCCTGAAGCACAGTGACTAATGAGGGTGTTTGGTGCAAACCCAGTTAAGAGAGTGAAGAACAATGGGAAGGTGGGCACCTCTCAGCCAAATTGACTTTCACCCTAACTTCTGGGCAGGCTCTCTTCAGCCTTCTGTGCTGCTCGTTACTTCTTGCATCATTTTCATCTTGTCATTCCCCATCAACACAATGACTTCTCCAGAAATGGTCTCTCTCTGATCTCCAGGTTTTTGCCTCCTGTCCCAGCTCAGCACAGTCAGACAGCTCCTCTCCTTCAGCCAATGTTATGATTCACTTACTATAGGGAAAGCAAAACCATATGGAAGACAAGAAAAGGCCATTTATCTCAAAGTCTATTAAGATGTGAACATCTCACATTAAGGCTTCAGTTCAACCTTTCAAGGTTTTCTTGCACATGTTGCTGTCATCTCTTACCACCATAATAGGAATGGACTCCTGAGTCAGCCAAAATGATCCTTTTAGCTTGTCATCTGGTTTGTACTTAGCATGGCTCTGCATACAAGACATTCAAAGGAAAACAGAAAAAAATAATCTTATTCTGGCTCTTTTGTTGTTATGAGAAGCCACCTGTGTCAGTTTTCCATTTGCAGACTTTCTGGTGAAGGAAATTGTTATCATCCCAAGACAGGGCTGTAGTTCAGTGAATGCAATGTGCATAAAGCCTGGCAAAGGGAAGTTTGTTCTGTGTTCACTAATCAGGTGCTTGTCCCTCAGTGGCAGAGAGGGGATGATATTACTCAATTAATAATTACTTGAAGGATGGGAGACTAGAGGATGGAGTCCCAGTAATGCCAGCTGGTTGAGGGGCAGCAAGAACAGCATGTGCCCAGGACACTCCTCCGAGGTGTCCTGGTGCTTCCTTGGCTGAGGAAGACCTCAAGCATGTGACCAGGTACTTAACACTCCTTATCTGATATTGGCTCCATGCTTCCTTTCTGCAGTCCTTACCAACAAAATGAAATGACAGCTCATTCAATTTGGGGTGAAAGCCTCCATCTTTCACACTTCTGGAGAATTAAGAGATAGGGAGTCCTCTGAGGTGGAGCTCTGGTGGATGTTCTGCAGTGTCTGCTCGTACGTTTCTGCTTTCTTCTCTGGGGTTGTAACATATTCGCTGACGGATTTATGCTGCAGTTGGAAACCAGAACCCAGGACAGCCTGTTCTCTGGCTTCATGCTATAAACATAAATATACTCACATAGTCGTTTGTATCTGGTTTGTTCTATCTGCACAAGGATTTTATTATCTCTCTAAAATGGTCCTGAAGGGGGGCAAGAGACTGGCAACAAAAGGAAGTGCTCAAACAGGAACGATTACAAAAAAGGAGCAAAGAGTAGGAGGCAGCTATGAGACCATGCAAGAGAGAGCAGGCAATTACAATTAATGGCAGGTATCAAAGTGGTTGTTTGGAAACTGCATGTTTTCCTACGAGGGCTCATCTTTTGAGTAGGAGCTGCCATCGGATCGCATCAGAGTCACTCTGGCTTGAAGTGCATTTTTAGCATAGAGAAAACTTTTTCCCATCTCCAGTTCTGAACTTTGCAGAATGAGTTGCTAAGTTAATGACAGGCCTTTAAATTGACTCGTGTTGTGGAGCAGCGAAGCGAGTAATGTGGAAAAGAAATGCAAGCAATTATGGTTTAAATAAACCTCACCCACTATGTTATTAGAAACTACCTGAGATGAGATTTCAGCAGTGTTAAATTCATCCTCCAAACAAGTTATCCCAGCAATCCTGTGTGAGAAACTGGGAACCAGAGGGTTTGCAAAGTGTGGGAAACACTGACTAATTCCAGGCAGGCAGTTGTGAGGTCTCAGCTGCTTTTTCTGAGTCTTCACATTCACAGAATCGTCATGGTTGGAAATGACCTCTGAGATCACAGAGTCCAACCATACACACACAAAAAAACCCCTATAATCTTGGGCACTAGAGCATGCCCTGAAGCATATCTACACGTTTCTTAAGTACCTCCAGGGACTCCACCACCTCCCTGGGCAGGCTGTTCCAGTGCCTGACCACCCTCTCAGGAAAGTAATTGTTCCTAATATCTAATCTAAACCTCCCCTGACACAACTTCATACCATTTCCTCTGGTCCTGTCATTATTCACTTGGGAGAAGAGGCCAACACCCACCTCTCTACAACCTCCTTTCAGGTAGTTGTAGAGGGCAATGAGATCTCCCCTCAACCTCCTCTTCTCCAAACTAAACATGCCCAGTTCCCTCAGCCTCTCCTCATATGACTTGTTCTCCAGACCCCTCACCAGCTTGGTAGCTCTCCCTCTGGACATACTAGTTGTGGTCGTGGTGTTACTTTGTCCCTAATACTTTCCTTAGGTGCTGGTTGTGGTGTTACTTTTCCCCTGGTACGCTGAGGGTCTTTTGACTATGCAAGACCCCATGTGCTCAACTAGATAAGGCTAATGGGAATGTGGGCAACAGGGGGAACAAAAAATGATTGAAAGGTGCTCATGTGATACCATGAAGGTTGTGATGACTAGAAAAAGCCCACATTAACCCCTTGCTATCTACTGATTCTGGACTCAGCTGAGAGTAAAGGTCTTTCATGTCCCTTTGGCCACAGCCATCCTGAAGAAGCTGTGGTGCTTTCCCGGCTTTGCTTGCGTAGGCAAAACCATTGCCATCTTTCAATCACTGCTCTTGGAGAGCTGCTCAAACTATCATATTTCGAATTATTCCAGCTGTTCTCTACTCCCTCAGAGATATCATCAGGAAGCAGTCGCTTACACTGAGATTACTTTAATGATATCAAAGGGTGTGGAAGAAAGCTGCTAATTAGTAAACCCTCAAGGTACAAATATATAAATAGCCCTGGAGCAGTGAGAGCAGATCCAAATCTGCAGTCTAACATTTTCTTGGGATGAAAGCATTATGCGTAGACTGATTCCACTTAGAGAAGAGTGATTGAACTTTCCTGTTGAGCTGAACAGCAGGGCTTGTTTTGATTGATAAAGCTCCTTGTCAGATTGTGCAGCATATTATCAATTTATCAAGCCACCTGCCAAGCCTGAGCCAGGAGCAGCAGTAGCAAGAACTTAGTCTGGGATGAGCAATCATTTTGGAGGGAAATTACTGTACTTTTAATTATTAAAGTAATTAAATAAATAAAGCACCTATCCCAGTTTCTTTTGCCGAAAGCTAAAATGCTTTTGGGGTCCAGGCAACAGGCAAAATTTGTGATAAGCAGCTGAATTTCATCAACTGAGCATTTGCTAGAAAAATAAGCCTGTCCTCCCCAATATGGTCAGGGCAGAAGGAAAACGTCAGGGCTGGGAGAGATAGGAATTGCAGCATTGCCCATTCTCAGGCTCTTTGCATACTCAGGAGCCACATCCCTCATCTCACAGCTCCGGAGACCGTTCGTTCTCCATCTTCCAGCACAACTGCAACTGGCAAACCATTCAGCTGCTCTTAAATGGTCACCCTGTGTTTTGATGTAGCAATTCTCCACACTTTGCTTTCTGCAGGGATTACTTAAGGGTTGGGTTCTTCTTTTAGTCCTATGCTGTGTCTCTTGAAGGCAACACAAACCAGCCGCTTGCAGGGGCTTGACAGCCCTATCACCCTGTGATAAACTTGGGGAACTTGGTTTTAAAGTGAAGGCCGTCTGAAGGGAAGAGGCTGGGGGGTTGTGGGGGGGGAAACAGAGAAACTAAACCAAGCTTCCCTTAGAAATACCAACCCAGCCGTAAGACTTGCACAGCTGTTCCCGAAGGCGGGATGGGAGCACCGCACGTAAGGAGGGCTTCTGCAGGACCACACAAGTTTACTGCTATTCTTAAATCCTCGCCTCGCAACTGGGAAACTCCTGCCAAGCTGTTTGAGACAGTGGCACCTGGGAAGTATTATATGAATCTGTATTGCATCATGAGAACCCTATTTGCACTTAATTACACATCTCCCTCCCTCCCACCACCATAACAAGCGAGACACATGCTGCATCTACAAAGTGAGAAAGAAACACAGTTTTTAAGTGGAATCTGACAGCCAGAAGCCAAAGAACAGGCCTCAGACAAGATCTCAGCAACGAAGATCCTGAAAATATTGAACAATTCAGACCAGTGAATTTTGGTGCTGTCTATAGCAGTGATTCCATGTATCCTAATGCAGCTGGGATTCAAACAGGTTGTTTGGCATTCCTGCTTCCTTGCACTGAAACGTTGGGGGAGAGGTCTTATACCTCCCTTCTCTCCTTTGGTCCCTCTCTGTGAGCCTATCTCTCAGCCAAAAGCCTGGTTGTTATTGTCACAGACCTCCTGCCAGGTGTTTTATATGGTGCTGATCATAACAGCCTTACCCAAGGTGTGTTAAGATTCCTTGCAAGGGTTACCCTGCCTCTCTATTTGGGGCAGTAGGTTAACGGGCACCAATTGGGCTAACAAATCTCCTAATGCAGACTGCTCTTCCAGGGATGGGTGATGGGGAGGCAGGAGAGCCTCACAACGGCTTTGCTGGCCCATGGGGCATAACGTCAGCATCACTGCACCGTGTTTAGCAGGAGAAGATCCCCTGTTAAGAGCCACAGCTGGTAGGTGGGTGCAGATCCACCACCAGCAAACACTTGTTTGAGGCCCAGCGTGATTATTCCCTGAAACGGCTGGAAGAGGAGATATTTCTGTTTCATGGGGCAATCCCAGGGTGTACTTACGACAAATGTGCAAATCAGTCTTTCTAAAGTAATTCATTGGAAGCGTGGGTCTCCAGGAGCATTTCCAACTTGGGCTCATTACTCACGGACTTGCTGTTGTGTGTACTTAGGGGCTTTACCCTTTTATCCTCCTCTCATTTACAAGTCAAATCCCCCGTCCCCTGCCATGTAATCTAAGACAGGAAATATCTTTTCTGTTTACATCAGGCCATGGTAATGCAGTCACTAATCTGGCAGAAGTCTGGGCTTCTGTGAGGGGGTGATCTTCTTCCCACTGCCCTTCTCTCACCCAGCTTGGTGGGTCCAGGCTTAAATTCTGTAGGTTCTTTAAAGAAGTCCCAGAAGGTATGATGGAAAAGCATGGTTATCAGCTGTGATATAGCTGAGTGAATAAAGTGAATGGTCCTCTCCGTGTGGAAACTGCAAATTTAGCAAGGGAAGTTTCAGTTTACCTGGTTCAACAATTGTGTAGATAGTGATAATTGTCTTGGCTGAGGAGTTGAGTTCCTCCATATTTTATATCAACTGTTCATCTGCAGGGAGGCCACTTGACACAGAGTTTAAGTTACTGCAGATCACAAGCTACCTCTTCACAGCTCTTCTGAATGATGCCTTTCAGTACAAAATGGAGGATCTTTTGTGGGTTCACTTTAAAACTTGTCTAGTTAAATCTGTCATTCATTTAGGCACATTCTCTATTTAAAAATGGGAGGAGGAAAATACATGTGAGCAAAGTCACACTTTGACAATCTTTGGAATTTCCAGTGCCTTTTCAGATGGCGGATGAGTTCATTCTACAGCTGAATCATTAACACTTTTTCATATACTTTCATTATCATATGTATTAGGCCTCCAAGCAAACACAGAGATGCTTGAAAAAATCCCAAAAAACAAACAAACAAACAAAAAATCCCCTACCAGTAGTTTAGCTTTCCTGTTTACTTTGACGTGTGGTTTAAGCAAGTTCTTCTAAACACAGCATGGATAGTTGGTGTCTTGCCTATTTGGCACATTCAGAAAACATACATGTCTAGCTTTGCAGCTGAAATGTGAGTCATTATTGCAGTTAAATGGTTTCTGTGCTGAGAAACAGTGTCTTTATATAACATAAAGCACTGTTTACACACAGCAGTGCATATTGGATACTGTTAGGTGAAAAAATATTTCTCTTACTAAGATTGTAATTGATTTCTTCTCTGTAAAGTTCTAGTAAGTTATCCCACACTCCCAGTTTTAAATGTGTTTCCATTTTAAAGAAGTGTCTGGTTTGATGATGTGTCTGTTTTAATGACGTGCGAATCCCAGTCAGAAAAAGCTACTTTACACAGAGATGAGAAGAGGGTGTTTTTCCTCCCAAATCTTCAGGGGTTGTGTCCTGTGATCAAGTTCCCCTGTGAGACAATAGCTCGGGTTTCCTTCTGTACTGCAAAAAGCACCGTGAAGATGATCTCATGGATATCACTGTTTTTCAGCTCTCTCCAGAATATGGTAAACTGGACAGTAGGGGGAAGTTTCCATGATTAAATTTCTTGCAGAACTGGGAAACTGATATTCAAGGCTTTTTAATCTGATTGTGTGTCATCTAGCTATTTAATTATTCAATAAGATGTGCTGGCCAAGGAATGAAAAGTGGAATTGCTGTAAAATAGCTGTGGTACGAGGCGGTCCCTATAATTGATGATGCTTTTGCTCAAACTTTCTCACAACTTTTCGGCATTGAATTAATTCTGTTTTTCACATTAATAACCAGGTCATATTCAGCAGTGCAAACGCTCTCACCTTGTATTATGGATATTGCTCCTCGTGAGGGGTAGGACCTGCTATACTTCAAAGTGAGTTTAATTCAGCTGCTCCATGGGCAGGCACTTGTCAGAATGAAGGCTATTTTAGTGGCTTAAACAAGAAAAAGAAAAAAAGAAAAATAATTGAAACTTCATGGAAAACTGTTTGGATCCTGCTGGAACTGGAAGGAAGTGTCTGTCTCTGCAGGACTCTGTTGGACGTCACTTCTGGTTACACATGTGCCCAAGTATTTTGTGGATCCTGGCCCTCAAAGCATGCAGAAACACCCACGCGCTTCCAGAGACTATCCAGGGACACAAACACTTTCCATTCTTCTCCCAGAGAAGCTTGCCTTGTCCTCGCCTCGCTGAGAAGCGTAACCTCAGCAGCAAAGGCAAATCTGCCTGGTTGACAGGGTAGATGTGGTAGAGCTCACCCAGAGCTCCTGGTGTGGGAGGAACAGAGCACCACACACCCGTTGGGGAAGCATCTGAAGGTGGCAGGTTTTCCCTTAGCTGCAGGGCATGTTTCCTGAGGCAGCTGAAGAATTCCTGGACTGTTGTTTTATTAGTGTTATTCCAGCCAGAGTCTGCAGGCATCTCATCCTAAATCAGCTCCATCTAGCCAGAGCAATGCGAGGAGCTTTTTTAGAGGGTGTACTCAAAGAATAAAATGTTATCCTCCTGTGATCTAGCAGAAATACATATTAGATGTGCATGAACATGTGTGTAGCACTAAGAACAGGCAAGAAAATTAACTGTGACTCTTACTCATGCTGCAGGTATGAGGGAGGATGGACAGCAGCTGATTCTTTCCCCCAATACTCTGAACAACAAAATAGGATAGGTCAGGGTTTTCCTCGCTTGTGCTCTTTCCAGGTCACTCGGTAAGAGCTGGCCTGCGGCCCTGCTCTCTGCACTGCAGCATCGAGGATGGAGGTGGAGGTTTTGTTGCCCTGTGCAGCTCAGCAAGCTGGGGTTGGTCTGCTCGACCAGCAGGAAAGGCAAAGTCCCATGGCGTGGGGCTGTTTGCTGAAAAACCTCATCACAAAGCAAATCCTGAGTCCTGCTTAAAAAGATATGATTCATCTGCCTGCGCAAATTTGTTCTTTCTATTGTCTGATACAGATTGCCTGTGCCTTCGGGCACGCAGCCGATGCCTGGAAAGAAGGATGTACCTCCACTGCCCAAAGCCCTGGTTTGCTCCACGTGTGGCGTGCTCACTTCTGCATGGCATTCAGTTGATGCAGTGCTTCCAGCATGGTCTGAAACCTCCAATCATCAGCACTGGGTGGGTTGAGCATGGTTTTGCTGAAGCAGATTATAGGGAGAAGCTGCCCTGTGTGCCAAGGCAGCGATGCTGCTCCGCGGCGGCAGTGCTGGTGGTGGCACCGTCAGTGGGAGATGTCACGCTGTGCCCAGACCCAGTGTCAGCCCCTGTTTGCCAGGAACACATGGAGCCTGGACTGGCCACAAAAACACTTGGCCTTGAGCATTTCCAGGGAGGACTCTGTGTACCCACTTAGTTGCTGCCTGCCAATGTAATCTGTAGGTTGATGGCTCCAGCCTACATTGACTTGAAGAGGGTTTTGTCTAAAGTTTATGTCAATTTTGAGAATACCTCCATGATGTTTCCTTTTTCATTTGAAAGAAAAGAAAAATGTATGCATTGAAAGATGCAAAAGACATCCAATAAATGCACAGCTCATCATTAGGCTGAGCAGTGGGACTGAGTTAAACCATCGATAGCATCTGTTTTGATTTTTGAGTGGGTTTAAATTGTATAATTATACTAAACGATATTGAGTAAAGAAATCTTTCGTAGGTAGCTTCCAATTTAATCCTTTGTTTTCTCAATCAGGATTGCTCCATTCTGCCAAATATTGGTGCAGTTGTGTGGCTACAGCTAGACACTTTTAGCTAGATAAACCAATGCATTCTCATAATTCTGTAAAAATATGTATATATAAATAGATTTAGAGACAATTCTTGCAACAAGAATCTATGGCACAGAGGGGATTCTATAGTCATCTTCAAAGTGTATGCTGATGTTTTTAAAATGACCTAGGAATGTCTCTCTAGTTTGATAAGAGTCTAAAGGGATTTTCAACATGATAGATTTGGGTTATTAAATTACTGTTGGAAACGTGGAGCTGACCTCCAGTGGCAAATATTTCTACGAAAACTTTGGCAAACATTTCATTTGGTGAACTTTCCTCTATTGCTTCTTTTCTAAAATCACAATAAACAATAGAAATATATTGGATGAGGCAAGAAAACAAAATAAGCCTACTTTCTTGCGTTTTCTGATAAGCAATACAGTCTAACTGCTAACAAATGTTGGATGCATCTACTTTTAGCAGATACTCTAAGACGCCTTTGAACTTGCACGTAAAACGGGATGAAATTACCATCCCTTTTTTGCTGATATTGATTAGAGCTGGTGAGAAACATCCCCCTGTACCAGCCCTTCATTGCGCAAGGCTGACCGACGGGAATGTGCCGGATTCAATAACGCTGTGATGGGAAGAGGTTTCTGGGGAAGGACTTTTGGCTCAGAAAGGTGGGGTGAGTGACAGGAGAGATGATGCTGGAGATGGATGCCCAGAGCTGTGACACTTCCCCGAAACGCACCTGGTTTGGAGACCTGCACGGGGGTTTCCATCTCCTGGCTGTCATCCCGACGACCAGATTATACTGGCAGGAGCCCTAATCTGGTGAATGCTTCACTGTTTATACAAATTAAGCAGTTCCAGTAGAAAGGAGCCACAAAAAAAGAAAAAAAAAAAAGAAAAAAAAAAAAAAAAAAAAAAAAAAAAAAAAAAAAAAAAAAAAGAAAAAAAAAAAAAGGCCTATATGAGCAGAAAAAGGACTTGAACCTGAGCCCTTGAGCTACAATGAGTACTTGCATGTGTATTTTTAAATGAAAAAGGCAATTTTGATTTTGACTATTAATAAACCCATCCCATAGAGTTCAGACAATGGATTTCTCAGTACTTTCAGGCTCTTTACAGATAATTTTGATTTAGCCCTTTAGTGATGGCATCAAAATTTAAGGTATTTTCGTTATGACCTCTTAAATTTCCAGATTCAGGGCATTAGAATCAAATCTTTACAGACTCAGTTGCCCTACTGCACGTGATATTTATTTGACATTAATACCCTGCAACCAGATCCCCATCTGAAAAACTGTCTCCAGCAATGCTTAGCCTCTCCAGCACCTTGTGTTGGAGAAACCTGGTCTGATTATTGATCTTACAACCATCTGTGGATCCCCTGGGCATCCTTCAGGGCAAAATCCTGTATCTGGCATTTTTTCCTGAGTAGAAGAGCCCTGACGTTCAGTTCCCTAAACCCAAAACTTCATTCTAGCATAGTTACACACCTCCAAGTCATTTTGTGAGAGCTCATTAATGCCCAACACCTCCCCCTACCTCGTCCCCTCCCGAAAATAAAAGAAAAAAATGTGATAAAAAACCAAGGGACACCAGAATAGCAGAGATATGTTTTAAGCACAGGAAATGTTATTTTTAAACAGCTTGAGAGGGTTAAATCAACAAAAGCCTAAACTCCTCCCTGCGGACCCAGTTCTCATCCCCTTGGAAGCATGAGGTCTGGACAGTGTCCCCAGGCCAGATGGCACATCCTGCTTTCTGAGCTGTGACTCCTCCTCGGGTGGACATGCCCGTGGGGTGGCTGTGAGCAGACTGGCCCCTTTTCACACTTGGTTTCTGGTGTTATGGCTCAGTCCAAGTCACCCAGCAGTAGTCTTTCCACTTAGGTATCAAGCACTGCAAAAAACCCTCTTTGATATTTCACACTAGCACATTGCAAGAAAAATGGGGAGGCCAGATAGATTATAATGCAAAACAACAATTATAATGCAAGATAACAATTACAATGTAAAGTAAAGCTGGAGAGAGGAAACATCAAGGTCTACAAAATAAAGCTAAGATCACTGTTATTTGTATTGTACTTCCTAGTAGTGGGAAATGCTGAGATAATTCTAAAAACAAAAGAATAAAACGTGACCCAGGTCAGATCCCTGAATTCCCGATGTGTGGGAAGCAGAATTGCATCTCTTTCGTGCACCCAAAGCCCATTTCTTTGCAGCAAGGTAACCAGCAGTTTTGGGATCATGCATTAAAGCTGAAACAAAGTGCTACCACTCCGCAGCTGTGAGCAGAATATGCTGACACGGACGGGGCACTGTGTTTTACAGTCACTTAACTGCTTTTTGCTCACCGCAGGAAAACACGCAATTTGCTCATTGTTTTGCCATGTGCTCCATAGCATTAAGAGGAGGGATCACTGATAAAATGGAAATAACTAGGGAAGAGTGCAACTCCGCTTTCTCGCTTCAGCTTGCCAAGATTTGGGGAGCTGACTAAGCACTGTCCAGGCTAGGAGTGGACGGAGAGCAGATCTGGTTATCTTATATATTGAGTGGAAATACCCCAAGGGGAACTGCAATCTGAAACTAGCTCAAGTGGTTTGGCACATAATGTGATATAACCTTCACATCAATAGCATGACCCATGAGATGCTAAACAAAGGCCATGCTATTGTATAAAATCTTTCTTCCCTCTGGGCAGAAATGGATCTTGCTTCCTCACTGCTTGCCAGCTACCCGAGTTGTTTAGTAATTGTTTTAACTTCATGCTGATGAATGGTAAAACTGAACCAGAGCTGCAGAATGCAGTTCAAACAGCAAGATGGATAATGCATGGAAAGCGGTGTCCAGAAGTGAAACATGAAAACGCTGATAAATGAGAACTAAGTTTCTAAATGGCAAGAAAGCAACACATGGTATGGATAAAAACTGAAGTGAAACAGAGGGCAGTGCCATGTGGCCTTGCTTGCCACGTGTTGCTGATTTTCTGGACATTTGAGGGCAAATTTTCAGGTCTGCCATTCTGCACTACTGATGGCAGTATTACCCTTTCTGCTCCACAGCCGGCCTAGATGTCTGACTTTTTGGTCACATGGCCAGCCCCACCAGCAGTCAGCCAGCCCTTTGGGGCATGCTCAGTTTGGGCTTTATAAAGTTGGTGGGACTTCGGGAGTTTTTTCTAGTCTCTTCCATTATTCACCTACTGAAGTTTAAATTCTGCTTGAATTTACTGGAAGTTCTTATCAGTTTTGATCTGGATTAATATGGGTTCAGGATAAGCTATATAAGGGATGGTGGAAAGAAACTTTTCCCTTTTAAGAGTAATGTCTTTAAAACACAGAAAAGCATACTTTACACTCTGTGTAATTCTGAGCAGCAGAAGGTGATAATGTTCCACTCTGTGTAATTCTGAGCAGCAGAAGGTGAGGACCCATTGGCTCGTATTTGTGATGAGTGATGTGATGCATAAGCTCTTTCTGTCCTGCAAAGAAGCATATTGGGTCATTTTATGCCCAGATGAAGCCATGGTTGTCCACGTGTCACAGCAGCTTCTTCTGCAGGCGGTGCCGTGGTTGTCAGTGGGAGGGCCTGTTGGGCATGGGATGATTCAAAATGATCTGTAACAAGCAGTAATTCAGAGACCTGGGGACATTTCTGTGTTGTATCATGTTTCATTGAGTCCCACATTCAGAGTTCAAAGACTAGAGGGGACCATTAGATCATCCATACTAGTCCCCTCATACCTCAGGCTGTTTAACCTTGCCCATCCATCCCTGTGTGAAGCAGGAATCCTGTATTTGGCTTGCACATGTCTTCCAGGAAAGCATCCAGTCTGGATTTAAAGATATCAGGAGACAGATGATCCATCACTTCATTGGGTAGTTCATTTCAAAGGTTAATCCTCCTCACTGTGAAAACGCAATGACTTATTTCTTGTCTGAATTTGTCTGGCTTCAGTCCCTACCCAGCCATTCTTGCTGTCTTCCCTCATTATTAAATAGCCTTTATGTGCTTGGTATTTTTTCCCCAAAGTTTCTTCTGCCCTACAGTCCAAGCACCTCCTGCCCTTCTACCTCCCTCAGAAGTCAAACACCAGCGTTGTCTGTGGCACCGCAGCACTGCCCTCCCTGCTCTCGCACACCCAGGAGAGGCTGTGTCCTCCTGGCAGGGTGTCTTGGGACCACGCAAGCCCCTTTTTGCTGTAGCATCCCTCTGGAGGTGTATGACATCCAGTCCCCACTCCTAGCCGTCTGTGTTGGGTTTGGCCATGGTAAAACTCATTTTATCTCATCAAAGCAAGCAATCTCAATGACAGACTGCTCTCTCCATATCTACCATGCTGTGAATTCCTAGTTTGCACCCAGATGTTATCAGTGATATTTTTTACCTCTAATCAGAAGTTTCTAATCAGCTTCCTCATATTTTTTATTTTTTTTCTCTTTGTAATCAGGGGCTGCAGCAAAACAGTATGCTGTGTGTGTTTAGAAAATATTTTTTTTAGTAACAGGAAAGAACTTGAAAACCTTGAGCCGAGGGAGTTTTTTGTATTTATTCTTTTAGTTTTGTCTGTATTTTGACAGTTACATCTCTATCTGCTCCATAGGCTGTTGCACAGAGAGCGGCTCCACCCTGATCCGGGGTTGCTTCTGAGGTTACGAAAATTTACTCACCGCTTCACTCCATGCACTGTAGCTTTTGTGAAATGGATTCATTTAGAAGTTTAATTACTGGAGATTAAATATATGACAGTAGAGGTGGACTGGAACATAATACTAATGCTCAGCCAACCTTGAACCTGCACATTTGACTTGCTCAGCAAAACCCCATCAGATTTGTAGAACGACCAGATTTACCTATGTACATTTTTAGGTTGGTGTTTGTGGGAGCTGGCTTTTTCTTCGGTGATTTATGTGACATTGGAGGATTAGGTTAAAAGTACTTAAGTCTGCATCTCTTTTTCTTGACCTTGAAAAAGTGCCCAGCTATGGATTAAAGAAAGCTAATACTATATATACAGTGGCCCTTTATACAATTTTTTGCAAGATGCTTTTCTGGTTTTATTTTGCTATCAAAGGTATAACATACATGGGTCAAAGCCCACTTTCAGCTTTACTATGTCATAAAAAATGGTGATAGTTCAGGGAGGACAGAAATATGTAATTTAAAAAATATAAAAAATTATAATAATAAAAAAAAAGAAAAAAGATAGAGCCACAAAAATCCCCGAAGGCAGAAATGAAAGCTGTAAAATGACAAAAGGGGTTTCAAACTATTTTAATTAAATTTTGTAATAAGCTCAAGAAATGACCCATATTGATCATGAGGAAGAAATCTGTGACAAGCCAGACACTCTTTGTTTTCCCCGGGCTGATAGTGACTGTGGATGGATCTCACCCATCTGTTTGCTTGACTGCTTGTTTGCTCTGAGAGAAGGTCATGTCCCAGCCACTGGCCACTTCCTACCTGGGAACACTTCACACATGTCCGTACCTTTTCCCTGGGATGTGCATTCGGTGCATGAGTGGATTTGCAAACCAACATCCACCTGCACCTGCTGTGGAGGCTGGGAAGAGCGAGGGTGGCTGTCCCTGTTCGTCCAGGGTGCAGAAGGGATGGGGCAGCTCCTTGCCCCAGTGCATCTTTTGTGTCTGATGAAGCTGGAAGGGCTCCAAAAGCATGTTTGGAAACACCTCCCCTCGGGATCATGAAGTGATACTGAGATGTTACCTTGTTCATTCACTTGAAAAGACCAGCTGTGTCTAGATTACTCCCTACGGGTACCAATCTAAGCTGAACCCCATTACTGAGAGGTTTCACCTGCCCAAATGATGTACTCAAGCACTTAATGAGCATTACTGCAGGGCAGCAACACAGAGCTTACCCACCTGTGGTGGAGCATTAGGAGTATGAGCTGGCCACATGAAGCTCCTTAAAAGCACTGATGCTTCAATGCGTACTGGTTGCTGGCTGAGGAGGCTCCTTGGAGGCAGTGTGGGCTACAGACAACCTGTCTTCTAGTCTTCTCTTTGTAGATGTTCTGCAGAGAGTCCAGCAGGTAGGTGGGGAATCTCTGTGCACCAGCATTGTCACTCATGAGGAGGAAGAGAAAGGAGGCAAACTTTGAGTGGTTGTACTGATTGTTTCTCCACCATCAGCATGGGTATGTGCTGAGCTTCCTTGATGCAGATGGTTTGCTCTCACCTTCTCAGACCAAGGGTGGCTGCATTCGCTGCCCCTGGACATGAGTGACCATGCCTTTCTACTGACACTGCTCAGGGCAAACAGTAAGCAGGTAGGAGGTTTGCAGAGTGTACATAACTGCTCCTCTATTTTCTAATACAATCTTAGCTGTCTGTCTCTGCCGTTCTTTTCTTTCTTCATCTGAAAATATAGGGTTAGCAGTTGGTGCAGGCACCTGTTGTTACACCCCTAGTGATTTGATTAGGCTACACTGATTTAAATCAATACAGGATTTTCTTTCTTTTTTAAAAAAAATAAAGGAAAAAAAAAAGCCAGCATAGATTTAGCATGTTATGCAAGGTGATGTGCTCTGATACAGACCAGTGCTGACCTTGGGTTGGATTAGCAGTGGAAAGGATTGACAGGTCCCTCTTCTTAAAGCTGGTTCTTGTGCCACTGCTGTGGTAACACAGATGTTCTTTGTGTTCTGCACGTGTGCTTCTGTGTTGTGTGCCCCCTGAATACTGACGCATGATTTTTCTGGGTCTGTTATAGAAGATCACGAGTTCTTCCAATATTTTTCAGCAGTCAAACTAACAACTAACTTTGAGAAATGTGTAATCAACTGCTGTGTCTCTCAATCCCAGAGCGTGTCTCTCCAAGAGATGCATTTCTGGAGACAGCAATATACCACAGCCATAATTCTGCAAGGAAAAAAAATAACAACATCCTCATACACCAAGGAGAAAACTCTTTCACGTGGTGAGGTAGGCACCAACTTCCCCACTCCATAGGAGATTAAACATCAGTTAAAAAGGGCCAAATATGTGAAAATAAATCAGTGTTTCACCCCGTCCAGCTCCTTGTACCCAGTGGTCAGAGCTGGGCATCCAGGAGAGGCTCCAGCCCCCTGGCCAGTGGGGTCCCGGCAGCCGAACCCAGACTGTAGACATGACTTTTATGATTACTTTAAATTCATTTCAGCTTCTCACTGTAGGTTTTGGCACACGCACCTCTGAGCTTTTTGCACGCTGCTTGGTTCAGCACAGATTGCTGAACTGGGCTGTGCTGTGACCTTTATTTGCTGGGGTGGCCCCTGCTCGCACACGGAGCCTCTGCAAAGGATGCAGGATCACACCTGCAATCTTCTTGGCTAAGAAGAGCATGAACTTGAGGCACGCTAAGGACAGCTGAAAATAATTACTTTCTAACTGATCTGGTGGAGACTGGCTCTTGGAAAGCATTTGATTTGTGTGAATAAGTTTCCTAGGATTACACTCAAATGTTGATGTGATGAACCGTAATACTTCTTTCTACAGTCTTTATGTCGCCATGTTTTGAGCCAGTTTTTACAATTTATATTGATATGCCAAGGAAAACTTCCTCAACAAACATAGTTCCTGCATCTGTGCAATAGTTGGTTTTCAAAGTTAAACATCCCTGCTGTTTCACTTTTTTTTTAGATGCCAGCAGTGATTAGACATTACTATGGGCTAATTGCTTGTACAATTTTGGTTTTTACCTTGCAGCCGTCTTGAAATTTACAGCTGCAACAACAGGAACAAACCCCATGCTCTCAGCAAATACAAATTAGTCAAAAACAAAACAAAACTGGTTTTTCTCGTGCTTTGTTTGCAGCTGTTTATCCCAGAATTGGAGAGCTACTTACACTGCCTCCATCTGAACCTTATAAACAGACATTACCCCAGTCTGAGGCAACATATATTCAATGTCAGCTCACAGCTCAGCAAAGGCACCCTCTGCTTAGAGAGAAATACTTACATTCATGATTAGTACTCTGGATCTCAAGGATTTTCTTTTAATGCAAGGGATGCTGAACTCTTTGGTTAAAGGATTTGTGTGATTTGCAGGTTGTTTTTTCATGTCTTTGAAACTGTTGTTCAAACCAGTTTTATGCAAACAAGACTCTACTCCTGCTGTAATTACTGCATGTGCACCTAGGAATCAGACAGGATTGCAAGCACATCAGGGAAAACAGCTGAATTTTAAAGCCTTAAAGTGTCATGCTCAAGAACTACTGCTCAGCTCCTGAATGGGGCATGTAAACCATGGTTTGGAAATTTTATGTACTGGGTTTTTTTTCATGAATAGGATGTGTAGTGTTTAAAAAAAAAAAAAAGGATATGCAGACACAGACCCAGAATGAAGCCTTGCTGGGGCAGCATTGCTCAGGGGTTAATGCAGTTCTCTCCAGAATGAATTTCTGTATTAACCAAGCTGGCTGCCCTTAGGACAGGGGGACAGCAGGGTGTGTGACCTCCCTTCAGCAGACCAGCTGTAGCCAACACTACATGTGTTTCCAGCCTGCCCTGGCTTCAAACAGCTCTCCTGGCCCAGGCATCGCCACCCGAAAGAGCGAGGAATCACCTTGCTGCCTTTTGCAGATTTTGGCATGCCGTTATTAGATGCAGATGCTGGAACATGTGCTGATGTTGGAGAGCCTACATCATGCCTGCGGATGTTTGCTAATCCCAAATTTCAGAGCCTCCCTGCTCTTGCCAGAACATCAAAGCCTAGCGGAGCATTGCAGCGCAGATGAGGGAATTATAAAGGGGCAGTACATGGCAGGTAATGGATTAGGGTCTTTCAGAGGAGTGAATGTTTGGATCAGGCAAATGATAAGTAATAGGACTTGAGATGGTTCCAGGATTATATCTTGCTGCTCATTCTCTAGTCAGCATTTCCTCTGTCCCTTCCCCTGGAGCCCCTATGGGCAGAAATGCGAGAGGCCAAGCAGCTGCCCCAGAGGGAGGACCTGTTGCCCATCTTCTCCTTTTCTCCCCATTACAGGACTGCTTCCAGGTGCTGCTGGGCTCAGACCCTATGCTGATGCTGGAGGCTCTCTGCTCTGTCATTAGCAACTCTTCATCTTGCCTGTACTAAAACATATGGCAAATCAGTCCTTCTGCCCCGTTTTATGGCGACAGATCTCCAAGAGAAGATCAGCACGTGAGCTCAGACACACACATACTCCCACCAATGCTAGTGAATGCCAGAACAAAAGCAGGAATAAGTAACCAAACCTGAAGCCACCCTAGGAAACGCTGTTTTAAAAAGCATTTATTTGAGTAATTGCAAAAAGATGTTTGAACAGCCTAGGCCAGTTTTGGTTGCTAATTCTAGGAATGGTATTGAAACAAAATACTAAACTGCTCTTTACTGGACATGGAAAAAGTAAGCGCAGCCTGGCCGAGGAGAGGGTAGGATGGTTAGACAACATGGGTTGGGGGGACTATAACTTGGCTTTCTCTCTCTGTGCATAACCAGAGCCAATAATGTGCCACTTCAAAAGCTGCTTGAAGTGTTCATGTGTTGGTGAAAGCAGGGTGGGAGCAAGAGCAGATGGGGGTGCCCACTGGTTGGGCCACTTGGAGGGGTTAAAATATTCTCAAGCAGAAGATCATACTTGTAGTGTACAAATCTGCAACGGCTCATGAGGCCAGAAAAGTCTCCATACTGTTGGAGTTAATGCATAATGTGATGTTTCTTGCTGCATTTTTCCACCCAGCATGACTTCTAACAAAGCCTGAAGTAGCCCAACTCCTCTCTGCCCTCTTATCTCCTCTTGTCTAGACCCACCTCTCCAAAACCCCATGCCGACTCTTTGACTCTTACAAATCAATGGGGCCTCCAAAGCCATATCATTCCTATATAAAACCCTTCAGCAGAGTTTCTCACCCCTCGTCCTGAGATGTTACACAAGCACTGTAAGTGCTGAGGGGAAGACTCCATCCTATTTCTCCATAGGAATTACTTGGCTGTATAAAGATTTAGGATTTGCCGTGTAGCCCAGGTGCCTTTTGATTTGAGTTGTGGCTGTGTTAGTCACACAGGAGAGGAGGTAACATATTTCATTGGAGCTGCTGGGAATAGACTGTGGCCAGGAAATGAGAAAATGTGGCCGTCCCTCACCTGCATTTTCATTGCTTTCCTCCCTCCACGCTCCAGTCTCTCCTAACGCGTCAGGAGGCACTCAGCGGCCCCAGGAAAGCATTTGTGTATGTGCTGTGCTCTCTCTGGAGACTGGGTAATACCTCGCTGCTGTTATTAGCAAGTAAATTTATTTCCTTAGCAAAAAATGGCAAGTCTCATACCATAGCACTGATGGCTCTAAAGCTTTGACCAGTGGGTCATTACATTATTTGCACCCCACAGCACTAGGCTATTTATTGCTTTTCTTCCTCCCTCATTTTGTCATGAGCAAGAAATAAGAAACTGTCCTTTCCCCTACTTACCTCATTAGGACTTTAATAACTGAAAGCACATTTTTGGCAATTAAAGTTGGCAGTCATCAGGGTTTCTTTTTTTTTTTTTTAAACAAGTCTGAACCTTTGCAGCAGCCTCAGTGAAAAAGAGGTTTCTTTCCCCTCTCTTTTTTTTTTTTTTTTTGAAGCTTAAAAAAAATAAAGTCTGTGCCACTGTTGTGTTATGTCCTCAAGTGGAAAAAGTAACTTTCTATACAGTTAGCAAAATTAAGGGGTTTACAGTTTTGCCATCTGTTTTCTGTGATGCAGCATAAGCAGTAAGAGCAATAGCCTGCCTTGGAAATGCTCCGTGCAAGCCACACTACTGGATTCCAGTCTGATAAGGTTTAGGTTAAGCTGTCTGCTGCTGCTTGTTGTTCTTCTCAAATTTCTGAGTCAGCAAAAGCAGTGAGGAGAAAACACGCAGATATCTTACCATCACCCATTTTCATTCCTTCCCCATGCCAAGAGGAATGCGATAAAATTGATGTAGGGACATGGGGAGTTAGTGAGGAAGTTTTTGCGGCTTCTAGAGGAGGCGCGTTGGGTTTTGCATTGTGGAAAAGAAAATCGCTTTTGTGGCATTTCTAGAAATAAAAAACTGCAGAATAAGGGAGCTGTCATGCCTGTGTGCAAGGTGAGGTGTGCAAAGCAGGGTCCTATCCATCAACACAGTGGTCATGAGTTGCTTGGCTTGGCCCTTGCTGTGAAATGCTGCATGGATGGATGTAGCCATGGGCGTTCTGCCCATGCTTTGATTAGGCATCAGGCAGCTCTGGTCTCAGCTGAGGCTGGTTTTTACCCTTCTGCATAGATCATTCCTTGCAGAAGGCATAAAGTGTGTGATTCCCTCCCCATCATGTGGAAGTGGGATGGACAGTGAGTTGGAAACTGTCATGAGGTGAGAGGAGTGGAAGGAGGCTGTGTACCACTGGGGATGGTTTGATGCTGCTGTCCCTCTGGCCTGAGAGCCATGCCAGAGTAAGTCTCAGTAGATCTAAGACTTGGGGGTAGGACTTGAGGTGGAGCAAGCAAAGTGTTATGGAGCCAAGATGTCATCCTGAAATAGCACCCAAATGGCAATGAAGCACCAGATTTAGATGGTAACCATGTGGTTTGAGTATCTGAGCATTAGCTGATAGCATTATAGCATTATCACCTGCTCTGATACTGAGACAGTGCTCTCCATGTGGGAGTGAGCTAGTGGAAAGCTTGATCAGTCGTGTCTGCAAGAGCTGCAATTGCATATGCTGATGAATGTAGCCAAGGACTTGAGCTGAAATATCCTCTGAAAATGGACAAACCCTTCTAGAGCTCAGAATCCACTTGAGAGCATCTTGCTGAGGGAAAAAACAATCAACAAAGTGCATCTATTGTTTGTCCTAGGGCTGAGCTTTCTAAAACAACCGTGGCCTTTTATTAAAGCTGAGGCAAAGCCATGAAGGCTTTGTACTGCTTCAGCTCCTTTGGAAATCCACAAGCCTGAGATGCCTTTACAGGTTCAGCCATCGCATACCTGCATACACTGCAGCTGGAAAGGTTTATTTCCTGTGAACACTATTATTTTATTGTTGAATTTCAAGTGGAAAATCAAGTGAAAGATGGTAATGCTGCTAGCATCTGATTCCACTTCTTGGTTACATTTTATCCTTCCATGATCTCTTCAGCAAGGTCTGATGCTGGTTTTTTGCCAAGGGAAATCATCTGAATCTGAACATGGCCTTCCAAAGAGATTTTTAACGAATTACAGAGTTTTTTCCCCTCTGTGATGTGCAACAAGCCCTCTCCTGCCTCCCCCACGCCTGTCTCTTTCTATGGCTGCAACGTCTGGTCATGCCCTGCTCCAAGGAGAAGCCGCCAGGCATGTCTGAAATGTTTATAGTTGTCGTTGCCAAGCTACAGAAGGAGGCTCATCAGGTCGCTGCGCCAAGCTATTAGCTACTGAAAGTGTACCAAGTCAGGGGCTGCAAATGTGCAGACTGACAGGTCCCTTGTTAATGAGAGGACCAAAGGCAGCAAGCAGCACTTTCTGAGCAATTTTGAGCCATTCCTCTAGGCAGACTAAACTAGAAGCCAAAATCACCTGAGATTGATGGTGGGTGACCATGCAGCTGAGAACAGAGCAACAGCTCTGGTGCTTTGATCTAGTTGGGATACTGGGATTGATTGAAGTTCTCAAGTGAATTGTGAAGAGGAGGATTCACCAGTGATGTTATTTGCAGTCTTTCCCTCTGAAATCTGCAATTTTTGTTGAACGAATAGCTTCAGGAAAAAGAAACTAATATGAAGAGCTTGGAGAGAGAAACAGGCTTCCCATGCCCAAAGATTTTCTAGATTTCAGAGATTTTTCTGTTCTGCATCAATGCAAATTCAAGGCTTCCCAAAAGGTTATGCAAAAAAAGAAAAAAAAAAAAAAAAAGCCTGAAATAGGCCTATTCAGGAATAATAGGGAGCCTGAGGGCAAGGCCAGTTGCGTGGGCTTTGGGAGGTGCAGCTTGCTCTGAACCATGGTGCAGGCTCTTTGAATTGGGTTCTCCCACGTTCCTGATGAGCTGCCCAAGAAGTAGACAATTCCTTACTCTGCAGTGAGTGCGTCTTGGCCTTTGCTGAGGAGTACTGGCCAGGACCTGAGACACCTTTCCTAATGAAAGTCTCATCAGCATCAATACATTCTCACAAAGTCTTTTGACGAGCTGACATCTTGCAGTGTAGATGTTTCACTGGCAGAGTCCCAGCTTCTTCTAAATACCATACAATACTCTAACTGGTTTAGTGGCAGTATAAACACCAACTTTGATGAAAGATGTTGAAACAAATATTCTAATATTGTCTCTTGGACTTTAATGGTGCTTTCATGGTGTCAGCCTGTAAAGGAATACAGCAGTTTCTTGCTGGACTGTTCAAGCTTTCCATTACATACAGCTACTGACTGCAGTGCATTGAGGTTTGTGGCAAATTGAGAGATGTGTCAGACAGAAACCCTGTGATTGCTTTAATACCCTTATTCACCTCAAGCTCATATACCTGTACCATGCACAGTACATCAGATAAATTTATTTAGCCTGATAACAGTTGTACAGTGGAAACTTCCCTGTAGACATGTTGCTTGGAGAAAGTCCTGCAGCTCTTTCAGAAATGCATAGCTATAGGTACTCTGTTGCTGATCCTTTTTAAATAAGGTTGAAATAAACTCTATTAAAAACTAATGATTCCTTCAGAGTTATCAGAACAATGTTGTTAACATGCCGCTATATTGCTGTTCTGCCCGTAACTTCAAGCTTCTTAAAGTGTTCATGCTTGCCTAAAACCCTCGGTTTCTCTTTTTCAATATACAATTTTTAATCTTCATGGTTGGATTAATCTTGGGTTTAACTATGACCTTCAAGGCTCTATATCCAAAAAGCTAAATAGAAAAATCCCTGATGTATCTTGTTTATTCTCTTGATTTTTATTTTTTAAGAAAATCGGTTGATCTTAAATGCCTGACTGTTGTGAAAGACTAACAGTGACCAAGGTTGCATTAGTTGTGTAACCTTTGTATCAAAAAGAAACATGTATTACATTAAAAGCCATATTGTTTAAAACTAAACTTAATGTTATTACCATGGAAAATAGAAAGGGAAGCATTATTGCAAATATGGTTCACCAAGAGAAATCCCAGATACTAGATATCTCCTATCTAATTGCTGCACAGGTTGATAATGGAATGATTAATACAGAGACAAAAGAAAGTGCAGAGGATTAGATTGGGGATGCAGAGAAAATTTTCAGGCTAAGAGGCAGCTAGTAATTTTTAGCATATTCTTCAGGGACAATGTAAAAGAACATAAGGATGGAAATTGTCACTCAGTGATGCTTTGAATAGCTATGGGCAGAGGAAACGGGATTTGCCAATGCTGGGATATTCTTGGAAGCAGTTACGGTTACCATCGTTGGTGTGTCTCACCCTGGGACCATGAGCAAGGGACCTGCCCCACTGGGGACAATGGCAGACCTCTCTGTGGGCGAGAGCAGGGTCGTGGCCTGGCAGAGCAAGTTTTGCCTATTTAACTGTTCCTTTTTCCTTTCTAAATTATTGTTCAATAGTATCTCCTTCCTGCAGAGGCCCCTGGACTTTGGCTCAGCTGGCAAAGGGTGGGTTTGTAAGTCAATTCCTTTATTAAGCAGAACTTGGGACCTCTTTGCTGCCACAAAGTCCTGTACGAACCGGTACCAACTCTCCTGCTAACCATAGTGTGATCTCTCCTTCCAGTGAGGAGTAGCTGAGCTTTGAGTCCATTTGTTAGCTTTGGCAAGCTCAGTGATTTCTTTAATCTCCCATTAAGTCTTTTTTCTCCCTCCAAATGCCTCTGGATCCTTTACTAGAAGGATGTTGTAAATCGCTCCAGAAGCTGAGGGGAAGGAAGTCAAGACACTCGTCCAACTTCTCAGCGTGTATCTGAAATACCTCTTTTGCTCTGACCAGTGTCAAGGATGTTTTCACAAATTGCACTCCATGCTTTTAGGAAATGGACATGAATTTAATAGCTTCCTTAATGCTGCTTTTTTTAATCCCTCTAGCTGGTGTGCATGTTCCTCAACTCTCTATATGGTGCGGCAACTTGGAGCCAACTGTAGCTGCATGGACACCTGTAGAAACTTGGCCTTGAACGTACTCACAGCCTCTTGGCAGGCCTTCTCCAGTTTATCTGGGATTTAACCAGCAGTAATTGACTTTCAGGAAAGGACTAGCAATTTTTCTTTCCAACCCAAGTGCCAGATTCTGGCAGGACACAAAATGCTTGTGCTGGAAGAGGAGCAAGGCTCAAACTTGTCTGTCAGCTAGAGCTGCACTGCAAGATAGACACACAGTGCAGGATATTTCTGTTTCCCTAGTTCCCAGTAGAGGTTATATCTAAAATTTTGCAATAACCTTTGCTTAGAGCATGACAGTCCTAGGCCCCATGTGCTCCGTTTGCTCTGGAAGTGAGGGGCTGTAGCTCTGGCAGCAGCACTCACAGCCTGGGACCAAAGGCTGGATCACTCCTTCATGTTGGCCAACACCTGAATCCATGGGAAAGGTGGAGCTGGCACCACTTCATGCCAGCAAGAGTGGATCACCCCCCTTGGCTGTAAAATGCTCTCCAGTGTCTGCTCTAACTGCAGGTGGTGGTGACAAGCAGCTCGCTGGCTGTGTATTAAACCCAGCACCCCTCCTCTTGCTATTAAGTGTATTCTTCTGGGCTGAGTAAATTACCACTGGACATCTGTAAAACACATTTATGTGGCTAGAAGGTTTCTGTAGACAAAGATGGGTTAGCTCTAGCTACCCTCCCAGTTTAGCCCCAGGGTACGTTTCTGCTGTGGATTGTCTCCAGTGGCGAACAGCATTCCAGAGTTAACAAAAGGCAAGAGAAGCATTTTTGGTCTGTGTTATCCATTAGCTGCTGGAAGCTTGTGCCAAACAAATTCTTATTGTTACGGTTGATTTGTGCGTAGATATCAATGGATATACCTCTGAGAGCAGGGGAATTCTGTATATTGGAACCCGTCTCCAACGGTTCACGTTTTTATGGCTTTCCATGCATCGAGCTGGGTATTGCACATTATTAATACATATGCTATCTGATTGCTAAAACCCAGGGGGATACATTTGCTTTTCCTCATTCCTCAGACTTGCAAAAGTGCATTCATATGTTCCAATTTTTGCATGGTTACTGTCTTCATTGATTTTGTTGGACCATTCACGACATTGTGTTCGGCATAGGTGTGTTTTGGAAGGATCAGAACCTCATTTTGATCTTTTC
This sequence comes from Calidris pugnax, assembly GCF_001431845.1. Classification (NCBI taxonomy): domain Eukaryota; kingdom Metazoa; phylum Chordata; class Aves; order Charadriiformes; family Scolopacidae; genus Calidris; species Calidris pugnax. The sequence continues at coordinate 8,143,989 of NW_015090880.1, forward strand.
AGCAAGGAAGGCAAAAAAAAAAAAAAAAGCTGTTCTAACTTTGGGGCAGATGCAGTTCTTTAGTTGTGTGTCCCTGCAGTGGCTAGTTGTGGATCTCTCAGCCATTAATCCTTTACCTGTGTATACTGCAATTATTTAAGGAACAACTACAAACCAGCTCTATAGAAAGGCAATAGAGGACCCCGGAACACACTCTACCCTCCTGCACAAGGATACAGATTAAGTGCCCCTCTAGATGAGTGACACTCCTCACTGCACAGGAGTCATGCACCGTTGTCACACTGAAATGCATACACTGAAAAATTTGATAAATATTTACAAATTTTGTGAGTTCTTCATGTTGTAAGTAATGTTTCTAATTTAAAGGTAATTTGAAGAAAATAAAGCACCAAAATCTTTTCTATTGACAAGGGCCTCTTAAAACTGGGAATCAAAATCACCTTCTAGCAACAGCTAATACTTGGCAAACAAATGTCTACTGAGCCCATTTGCTGGAATTATTTATGCCTTGCTCCCAGTCTGTACGTGAAGCATATTGCTAACATAGCACTCGTCTAATTTAAAGCTGGGAGTGAAGCCATTGTGTATAGTAGAAGGTATGAGTGGGGGAAATACAAAGATATTATTTTCCAGGCCATATTTGTTTTTAAATCTGAGACGTGCTGCAATCTGGTTATTCCAAAGGGGGACAGGAAAGGGGGAATGGAAAGGGGGAATTTCTCAAGAAGTATTTTTATGAACCATGAAGATAAATCACCTCCTTCAGAGCTGAGTTAGCAGTAGTCAAAGAAGCCATAATTCCTGAGCAGAGAAGGAACTCGGTGTAACCCCTGTTCTGCATGCCGGCCGTACGCTGCACCCACAGAGCGTTTGTTTAAAAGCTTAGTTCCTCCAATACCTAGGGGAATCCTGGTGAAAGGGAGCACTAACGACATCTGAAGTTACTAATGTGCTATTAAAAGCAAGCCTGCTGTTTAAAGTTGGCAGTGCATGAATCTTTTGTGATTAGAGGAAGAAGAGCAACAGATAACAAGATAAAGATATCTACCAGAGCTGACTCACAATATTTGCAGAGCACAAAGAAGAAATGGGGAACTGTGCTGCTGCTATGAACAACCCTCACTTCATCTGCCCTCTAGCATTTCAATTGCTTTGAGTCATGCCTTGTTTCACACATGCAGTTTAACCACTGAAGGGTCAAGCATGAAGCTGTGCTTGCTTCTGGCCATCTAGTTGGGGTTGAATCTGATACCCATCGGAGCCAAATGCAAATGGTCCTCTGAGAGCAACTTCCAGAGACATCCTAGACTGCAAGTGGTGTTTGTTCCTAATGCTGTGATGCTCCAAAACTCCAGGGAGAGGCTGAGCAGGGCCTTTGGGAGGGAAGAAATCACTGCAGGAGGGTCCACACCTCTCCCAGTCTTCGAACCCACCCCAGTCTGCATTACTACTGTGGGACAGCCTTTTGATGGACACCTTATCTTTTACAACTGGGCAAAGGGGCCCCTCTCCTGGAAGAGATCTCCTGGGGAGGTATTTCATCTGCCATCCAATCCCTTCCTGCTGGCTAAACTCAGTCAAAAGCACTGCAGGATTAACCCTTGGAAGCCTGATTCTGTTCAGACCTTTGGGTGACTTTGGTCAGGAACAGCTTTGCAGATTTTAGGCATAAGCAAGCACAAGATTATGTCTTTGATTTTGCTCTTTGGTGTGCACAGCTGAAAACGGGATCTAAAATGCCAAAAAAAAATCAGGGCAAGAATAGGGAACAGAAATGTGTAACTCATCTAAGGTACTAGACAGTGACAGACTATATAAAATGTTATTGTTCAACAAACACTGTCTCTAATAAACTCCATTTACTAGTGTTAGCAGCTTGGCAACTTGGAAACCCCAAACTCCAGTTAAGTAAGGAAACAAAAAGCAGAGCCATATGATGATACCCATAAACTACGCAGCTGGTTTCTGTTTTAAAAGATATTCTACTTTCCATATTAAATAAAGCTGCTTAGAGTGCAAAAAACCCCATATGGCTTTCTGGAAAATGAGAACCAAGTTCCAAAATAAAAAATCCCTGGCCATGTAAAGCCATTAAAAATAAAAAGTGTGCTTTTTCTCTAACTAGCTACTGTAACATCAGAGATGAACTAACCTTGGTGGAGCAAGGAGTGAAGGAGTCTGCTCTTTCTGCTTCTGTTCAAGAAACATGGACCTTGGGAGATGCTGCAGTGGGAGCTCTGATGCTCAGAATCCATATGATATGCAAGTAAGGCTGAGCCCAACATCCCTACCTGCCACAGTTTTCAGTAGGAATAGAAAGACCTTGGAGTTTTGCATTAAAAATCTTAATTCCTTTATAACAAGCTCACCTTCTCTTATTGGTGCAGTTTGACCTAATATACTCTTTTCTGGTTATACCCTAAGATTTCTGGCTGAAGATGATTTACAGAACCATAAAAATATTCCTGTACTTTATAAATCTTGTACATGTAATTGTTGAATAGGTTGCCCAGAGAAGCTGTGGCTGCCCCATCCCTTGAGGTGTTCAAGGCCAGGCTGGATGGGGTTTTGTGTAACCTGGTTTAGTGGGAGGTGCCCCTGCCCATCGTAGGGGAGTTGGAACTAGATGATCTTTAAGATCCTTTCCAACCCAACCCATTCTATGATTCTGTATTTGTGCAATGAAGATACATGAAGTATTGTTATATTTGTTCAAAAATATTTAAAACATCCCCTAATTAGATGTTCAGTTCAGCTACTGATGGCAGTGGAAGAGACGGCTGCTAATTTTGCCTTTGGTTTGGCCAGTCTACTTGAGTATTTCACTTGCAGTCCTTGTCTGCTTTCTGATAATTCTGTTACATACAAAGTCCTGGAAGGCTCCCAGTTCTCTGGATTGCAGTCAGCAGGCTAGACAGCCTCTGACAAAATAAAATTGTGGCATTGGCCCATCACCATTGCCAGTAGTTGATTCTGCTTGTGCATCCTGGTTATGTGTACCTATGGCCAGGTAAAAGTGGCTTAAGGCCTCTTAACATGTTTTTTATATTTATAAGTGTATTTATAACACTCCCTGGCAGAGTTTCCATTCTGCTGTGCTGGTTTCTGTACAGACACGACTCATGGACCCAGAGACACACTTACAAGGGTGGTATTCTGGTCTCATGGACTTCTAAGATAGGCTGGGGAGGTCAGATGGAAATATTTGTCTAAATCCACAGATGTCTCATTCATCTCTAGAGGCTGGAAGAGGCATCTGCAAAATTCTCATCCAAGTGTAGTTTGGATTTTGAACATTTCTAATGCTTGGTTCCTGTTTTGGTCTGAAAAGCAATTTTTGAAGTCACCTTTTCAGATAGTATCAGGATTTGCAAAGGGTACATGATGTGGTAGCCCCCAGACATTGCTCTTCTTGTGGGGAGTTTGTCTATAAACAGCTGTTCTAGGGGAATCTGTCAGCAATTTTAAAAACATCCAAATGATGTTTTACTGAAGGTTTTATAAAATAATTTTGAATGCAGAGCATATTTTTCTTCTATCATATGCTGTCATAAGTAGCCTTTGAAGAATAACAAAACAATTTAAGCAGCAGCACTTAAATTTGGGAAGGATTTTTGGCAGACTGAATGGTTTTTGGAAGCAAATCTTTCCAGAGGCCAGGATGTAAGTAATAACACATTTATATGCATGTGGATTAATATGGCAGAGATAAAAAAAAAAAATTCAGAGAAAGTTGTTGACATTGCCCATCAGAGTTGGAGCCTATCAATGAACTGATGCTCCTTCTATGCAATTCTGCACACTGCTTTGGACAGCACAGCTCTCCAAGCCTTTGTAAGAATATGGTATCATTCACCTTGTGCTTACAAATTATGAGGGGGCAATAAACCCCTAGGGAAGGTGGTGGGGAGACCCTGGTTGCAGGATTCAGCCTGTGGATGGCCCCGCTGGGTGATGAACGGTGGTTGAAGCTACTCTGCAGATGGTTTCCTTCATGAAGGGGATGGTTTAGGTTAACAGTCCTGGAGCCCTCCATGGGCTGCGGTGGCAGCAGTCAGCACGTCCCCCGCTACAGAGAGAAGTGCAATTGTTGAAACACAAAGCAGCATCTGGAGGGCTGGAAAGTGGAGAAGGCAGGATGGGAAGGAAAGAGGAGCAGCCTGGAGCGATTCTGCCTCCCAGGACAACTGGATAAAAAGCCTTACACAAACTTTGTATTAAGAGGCAAGTCTGCATTCAGAACTGGCAATGGAATTGGGGGAGATAAAGATGAAACAACATCTTTATCTGTCTCATAGTGAGGAGATAAGGACAAGGTGAGCAAGCTGCTATTTTCAGGAGGAGAGGCCCGTTTTCTGGATCTGCTGCCCAGGGGTCACATGAGCACATCAATCTCAAAGAGGAGGTGAGTGATGTTTTCAGCTTCAGTGAAGAAGAAACAAGGAAGGATTCACTGGAGTGTACAGGACTAGAACTGCGAGTCTGGAGACAGAAAATCTTGCTAATTACAGATCAGGTTATTTATGAAGTGTGGTGCTCCATCTCGCAGGAGCCAGTGGTGAGACAAGGAGCTCAAACCCTAGAGAAAAGCACCCTGAGAGCCAGCAGCCTGGGAGATAAGCAGAGAGATCACAAGAAGGGAAGAACATGAGTCAAACAGAGGAAGCAAAAGGCAAACAGAAGCTGTCTGGAGGCATGAGCATCCTGGGTCACAGTATATCCTGTAAAGAGGCCATGGAAAAACGGTCCATCTCTGAGCTACAGTGCAAAGGGTGGGGAGAGGAGATTTACCTTGTCCCAAAGCTTCAGTGACCAAAGAATTTAAAGAAGCAGCAGCAGAAGATAAAAACAATGCAAAGGAAAAGGCTTGCTGTGTGAATTTGTCAGATACAGACTCAATAAATCCATGAGGCAGGAGAGGACTGCCAACCATGCGGCCACGTTTGCACTTACGTTATTGTGCAAATAATACAACAACCTCATCTCTGTCCGCTGGACTGTCATTTGATAAGCAGAAAAAAAATCAGGCTGCAGAAATATAATAAAACAATTCTGAGGGCAGTGGGGAAACATAGGATGGTGATAAGAAACCTCCAGAACAGGCGATGTTACCACCTGGGCTTTATGAGAGCTGCTGGTACAGAGGAGTCCCACCTCCAGCAGTGCAGGAGGGGGCATGGACAGGGCTGCAACACAACACTGCAATGCACTCAGCTTACGTGTGGGATGATGCTCCCTCTGCACCTTGTCTGGGGCACAAGGCTTTGCCAGCCTTTATTCTGCAGAGGTAGATGGATTCAGGGAGAATTTTTCTTTGTCTTGATGGAGCCATTAAATAATGAATTGGCAAACCTTCAAAGAAGAGGCATTAATGCACCCATTAAAAACCAACATAGACTGGATCAGCAGCCACATAAAGGAAAGAAATAAGCTGCAGGAAAAATAAAGAATGGCTTATCTAAGTGGAGGAACCACTTAGCTGAACACTGAAAACAAGTTTCTCACCACTATCAGTGCTCTGGGACAGGCCAGCTCATCTACCTGGAGCGAAGCATCCTGTGGCTGGGAGATCAAGAGCAGCTGCTGGCACCCAGAGCCAGACAGGAGCAGCGTCGCCAGCCAGTTTGGGGGAGTTGGCTTTCCAAAAGATGAACAGAGAAGAGCTGAGCCCAAAAGCCTGAGGATAAACTTTCCACAGATTCAGAACCCTCCTTCGGCTTCCTGCTTTAATTCTTGAGATGGATGGTATAAATCAGCCTCAAATGAAGAGAGGATGAAAGATACATAAAACATCTTAGAGTATTAAGACAATAACAAATCAAACTGGATCAAAGCAGGGAGCTGCTGTGTGTAACACAGACTACTGCACTGACAATTCAAAGATTAATTCTACTCTGATTCAGTCATGTACTTGCCCTTGCCCTGGCTGCTTCTGTGTCTCCTGGACCCCCTCTGGGATCCAGGTCTCTCACGCAGGTCCATTGAAGGTGCTGACACATCCAACATACACTCCTCGGCCAGGTTGCTTCAGCAGCCACTCAAGAAGAGCCTGTTGTACCTGAGGAATATGAAAAGCATCTCTTCAGGCCCCTCTGTTTCTGCCTGCTTAAGATTGAGTCATGACAATTACACTTTTGAACAATCCTTTTTATTCTCATCCTGCTTTCAAATGTAATGGGAGAAAAAAAAATGTTCTGCATCTGCCCTCCAACAGGTAAGCAACAGTTTTTATCCCCATTGTGATGGTACAACCTGTCTCAGATGTTAGCCAGTCCAAAAACTGTCATCTTTATGGTAGAGACCTGCAAAAGCATGGCATGGGCTGCAGCTTCATTTCCAGGTGACAAAGGTTATAGATATGACACATGTTTTTTCAGGAAAACTGCATGTGTGTTCCCTGAGGAGGGATGAATCTGATCAAAAAGGAAATAGGAAGTGACTCCATCCCAGGGTTCAGACAGGATTGAACTCAGCCCCTTTGCATATCTGAAGGTGCCTATATAAACCCACCAGAGACTTCACTTCTCTCCTGCATTCCATTTGAGTAAGAAAGTGGTCGTTGTCTTTGGACCTCCTAAGTTTGTGACTTTCCCTCAGCCCAGGGAAAGTGGTGATATATTTTGAGACGCAGCTTATTCAGAGAAGACCTAGAGATCATGAGGCTTTTAAACAGCACTTGGTCAAGCCCCTGCAGAGAAAGTACCAGACCAGCTGAGACTGCCAAGTGCAGCATCACCCCATGAAACAGCACTGCCAGGAACCAAGGAGTCTCATAGGGAACAAAGAACTCGGAGAGAGGGAAAAGAAGGTAATGAAGGTACAGGGCTGGGAGGACGGAAGGAGCAGCTTAAACTGAGAGGCTTCTGTGTGTAGTGAGTAACAGGAGAGCTCGACATGTATTGGAAGTGTTTTTACACATCTAATCCAGACTGAGTGACCCTATATGCAGTTGGCATCTTTAGTAGGATCCTATGGTAATGTCATTTAAAGCAAAAAGAGCTGTGGCCAAGTTTCAGAAGCGTGGGTTCACAGAGGGCTTGCACCTGCAGTCTGCTATATTACACACACAGTCACTGTAAGCCCACAAGCAGACTCAATGCAGACCTTAGGTGTGCTCTTGGCTCGGGCACTTCCAGGCAAATGGTCGGCACTTCTTTAAAGACATTGCAATGTGTTGTAAGTATATAGCCTTGCTTTCATCATGCCTTCAACCACATCTTTTTCATAAAGAGTTTATTTCACGACTTGACTGACATCTAACCCAATCCTTGTGGCAGAGGGAGTAGTAACTGGCTGTACCGACCATAATGACCTTGCTCCATTCCCCCTGGTTCACACAGCCCTTCCTGACACAGCTGTGATGTTACCAGGCTGGGACTTCACATCTCAATTTTCACTGTGACTGTGCCAAGATGGTTTTTCAATACTGTGCTTTAATCATGTTGCATCCCTTCGCATTAGTGGAAACATGGCTCTAAAACCCTGGACCTGTATAGATCATGATTAAAGTACCACTTTACAGTTATTCTGCTAAAATAGGTACATTTTGAACTGGGACAAATGTTGGCTATCTTACTTCTGGGAAGCAGATCTGAGCCTCTGAGTTGTACCAGACACTGTTCATCCTTTGTATCCTTGCTTACTTATTCTGTTTGCTCTTTCCAGAGTGCATTCCCTGCTGCATTAGCTCTATGATGCTAGCTAAAATTGCCTCGTCATTTGTCTATTGAGTTAAAAGATCATCAGGGCATTAAAATGTTATTTAGTAGCTGCTGTTTACACAGATTGGTCATTAAAGATTCCAAGCTCCATTTAGCTCAGAGCTTACAAAGCAACTCATTAAGCTAAGACTGCAAGGCCCTCCGTTCAGCAAAGCAGCTAGCACGTGCTTACATCCCATTAAATTCAATGAGGGTTAGGCTCATCGTTTTGACTTTTGCCATTTTGTTCATTGGATTTTGCAGCTGTTTCTAGTAGTTATTTTAAATTATATCTTTTCTGATGCCACAAAAAAAATCCTGAAAATATCATCAAAGTCAGAGCCTTGAAGGCCATTTTAGAAAGCAACTTCCACCCAGCTGTACCATGAAAAAGCTAGTATTTATATGCACAAGCTTTATACTTGTGAGTGAAACTCACAGTGTGGGCTGCACACTGCTATTTGAGAGGAGGCAGAAAAGAAGCAATGACTGGGATACACCTTGACCACTCTTGACTCAAGTGTTACCTTTCTGCAAGGTTGAAAAAATTAAACCAAGTCACAGAACACCTGCATCACTCATTTATTATGTTATTCAATAGAGCTTTTTGTGTTGGCTTCTTTGTTTCTCTGTCTCCATTGATGCTATCATAGATTAATTGGCACCACTGCAAATGTTCACAGCTGTCTACAAGATGTTGGTGAGTGCATCATGTCAGTCAAGCATGCTATCACCAAGGAGATGAATTTATTTCATTCTTCAGGAAGACAGTTCTGTAATGTGACCTAATAAAATAAAACCTTTCAGCAAGCATTGGAAGAATATCCATCAGTCTTCGGGTTAAACCAAAAAAGCTAAGCTTGTGCTGATACTTTATTCTTTTAACAGTTATGCACTGAAATTCTAATATGGTGATCATGAGACAAATCCTATTACATAATATAAGCAAGATGCCATTACACTTGGGATTTATAGAGCTGCTTACTCACATGTCTCCAGTCTCGTCAAAAGTGGGTGTTTATATGCTTCATAAGTGCATTTTATTGCATATATGCAACAAAACATATGCATACATGCACAGGTATGTTTTGTAAGAATTATAAAGTAGCATTATGTCTCGCAAAACAGGTGATTATTATTCTCTGAGTCACTTCAGCATTTCAGCCAAAGTGACCCCAATGTGTGCTTGAATTCCCTGTTGTGCTTTTGTACCTTGCGGAACATGCACAGGCTGAAGAAGTTGCTTACAGTCACTCTAGATTCGGGTCTTTTATATATATTTTTTTATATATACTTATATATAAGATAACTCAGTAAGCCTATGGTTCAAACTCCCCCTGCTCATGCAAAAGAAGGGCTGTACTTTAGGTCGTGTGTGCAGGTGTGGTGATGCAGGTGGTGATGAGGAGAGTGTAGCATGGCCATCAAGAAACGCTGCCCACCTGTAGCCCCTCAGTGGCTGTTTGCAAACCAATTCTAACAGAGCAAGTGGGATCTTTCCAGAATGAAAGGAAGACCAAGGTGTTTTCACTCTGTGATCAACATGAGTCCAGCTGTTTCCTCTGAGAGGAGAGGTTAAAGAAACTAGCTGATGGTTGTGGTGGTTCCTTTTGGTTGGAAGGTGGTCTGTGATATGTGAGGCTGGGGTGAAAGAAGTACTCCTGTGTTCCCAGGAGAAAGCTCAGCAGCTAGGTTACCCTCTCTTGCACAAGGACTGAAGGCCTGTGTATATGCATTCGTCCCAGGTAATGAGTTTATATATGTATTTTAACCTAAAATGTTGATGAATTGGAAAACTCTATCTTATTTGGTTCTGTTAAGAAGTCTTTGCAGAAAATCTTGGGTTATACTTCTTGAAAAAGTGTGTTTCTGGTTTTTTGCTGTAGGCTTTTCATAACAAAAGCAGTAGAATATACCCTGGTTAATGTTATATTGACTTACCATAACAGGCTGCCTGTTAAGTGTAGGTAGAATGGAGTCATTACACCCTCTATCAAGTTTCAGAAAGTAGTAACCTTCACTTATGTCTACAGAGACTTGTTTTTCAAATGACAGAATAATTTATCAAAGAACACTAACCAGATTCATTTTGATTTAGTTCTACAATTGAAAAAGAGCTAAGCTACTCAGAGGAAAAGCATTTGATCGGCTATGAAATTTTCACTTTTTAAAGTCCAGCCTAAATGCCTTTACAGTGCTTGTTCCATAAAACCCTGCTTAAAAGCACGTTACATTGTTGTAGCATTTCTCTTGAATGATAAGTATTACCTGAAATGACAGTGCATCAATGTTAAGGGCTGGTATGCTCTCAGCATTTCTAAATTTTTTTGGAAATAAAGTAATAGAAAACCTAGCCAGTGTGTGTATGTTGGGGAAGTAAGGAAGGGGAAAAGGAAATTGGCTCATCAAAACCATTTTACTTTATTTTCTAATGGAAGTCTGAAGAATGTCTCCTTCAAAATAGTGGTTTCCTGGATGCCATAAATCTTTCTGCTCTGGCAGACTGTCTTAATTGTTCCTAGCTTTGAATTATTCATTCAAAATATGGGCTCTTAGTACCATTCAGTTGTGATTTTTAGCCTTCACAAGAGAGAGGGGTGCAGTTCTGTCAGTAGCCTGCACTCAGCAGAGATGTATACGTGTATAACTTTTGTAGTAGTCGTGATGCACAAACCCAGGGCACAGCCCTCCTCACCAAGCCATGATGATGTACTGCATTACTGGAACTCAGAGTGTGTTGGAGACAGAGAAGATTTGTGGGGCAGTTTGAAGAGGTGGACTTCAAAATAATTGAGAAAATCTGGAAATATGCCCTTCTCATTAAAGTTGTGACCGTTGCAAAAGCTGCTGAATCCCCACACCTTGTGTGGATTTCTTTGTGCTTTGAGCAGGAAAAGCACTGCAGGGAGAGGTTTTGATGGTCTCATGAAAGAAGCAGCAGAACTTGCACGGCAAAAGATGAAACACAAAAGGTCCTTGGAAACAGGGCTCATCTTAGAGGAAAGCAGGGCTGTGTTCATATCGTGGTGCAGTGTTCCCACAAGTGGGTGAAGCTGGTTCAAGGCTTTTCAGAAGCTCAGGGATTGCACAATTCCCTGGTCCTAAGGAAGATGTTATTAGCCTGTCTCCTTGGGCTCTACTCTCCTGCAATTACTGGGGTGGGAGCAGGGTGTGCGGGGAATAGCATTTTCCTTCTTTTTTGAAGTGATTGCTTCTTCCTGTAGGTAGGCAAGCAGTCAAAAGCCTGACTTGCCAAGGCTGTGGCATGGGCAAGGTGGACAGATGGGTCCCATCCCTTGGAAGATGCTCTTCTCTGGGGTTGTTCTTCTGCTCCTGCAGCTGCCTGGCAGAAGGCTGGCCCTGGAGGTGCCACCTTGTTCATGAAGACTGCTCCTTGTTCATGCACATCCCTCCTTTTAAGCTCACTTGAGAGTGCACAAAACAAGGAGCAGTCTACTGTCTTATTTTTCAACGTGTGAAAAGTGCTAAAATTAAATATATGTTCCATAATGCACAATTCAAGTCAAGACCGTACTTTGATGTAACAAGGCAAAGAGTTCAAAGTTAAAGATTAATAAATCCAAATAAAGACATTTGAATATTCCAACTTTAGACTAAAACTAATAATCGAACATACGAGGTTAGAGAAAAATGTTCCCCAGCACACCTGGTGAATAATTATCAGTGTGTTATAATTTACACAGTAATGTCAGGGGTGATATTTGACTAGAGTGGACATTAATCTCCTGGTAGAGCAATGCTCTTGTTCCTTGAATTCTGCACTAGCAAGAAAATTGATCAAATGGCTTAGTACACACTAGAACATCCATATTCTGAGTTCAGTCATTTGTATTGCTATCACATGTAATTATTGCTTATGGTATTGATTTCTTTAAAGGTCTTTCCGTCAGAGTTAACAGCCCTCTTGCATTGACCTATTTATAAACTTTACTTTAGACTCTCGGCTGCCATGCAGCAGCTGGTTTGCCATCTGAAAATCTAGCTTCTTTCTTCACAGACTCTATAGATTAAAGGCAGAAAGGTCCCTAATTCTCAATTAAGATAGCACTCCTTCTTGTGGTTTAAAGAGAAAGGGGTGGGGAAGGCAGGGTACTCGGTGTTCTCAGCCTGGCTTCTTTTATCGTTGAAAGCAGGGAAGTTTGAGTCCCCACCCCTGTGGGACTTCATTAATACTTCTCCCAGGTGAACTTAGCCCCTCACAAAAGGGTTCTTTGTATTTTGTCTTTAACCAGCTCTTTGTTTGGGCAGATATCCAGGGCCAGTACGAAAAAAATGTCAATATTCTCTGTTGAACCAGTGGCTTTTTCCTGCTGTAAGTTTCAAAAGGGAGTTTCAGAGACCATATGGTTATAATTGGACATAGAAATAAATGTATGGGTATATATACATACATGAGGAAGTAGTACAGAATTTACATTGAAAAATGTATACATTTCTCTCAAAGAGGAAAAACTAGTCATTGGGGACATTGTTTCATTTAAAAAAGAAAAGAAAAAAATAGCCAGAAGTGCTTTGCCCAAATGGATACAGGCCTTATGCAGCTGAGTGATATCAATTCTCCTTTACAGTACCTGGTAAGATGAAAATAGCCAGAAGTTGCCCTTAAACCCCCTGACTTGATACCAACGTTTTTGCTATGTGTATGTGGTTATGGATGGAGAAATGCAGAACTCTCTTAATGCAGGTGTGCTTTCCAGAGGGTAGAAGTTAATGGTGCATTTGGGAGCCTCTGTACCTGTGAATCGCTGCTGGCAGGATTCACACCATTTGTTCCGTGGGATGGACTGGGACCACCAGCAGCAGCTCTGCAAATTTTCCAGCTACTCTGAGCCACTGCACGTAGGTCATGTGTTAAATAAAGCCTTAAGTGGCTCAATTCTATTCATTTTTCTTCTGCCTTCTCTACCAATAATTGATATCCCAAAGAGCCTAGTATGGTAATAACTTCTGGAGAGAGACTGGAAACAGGTAGCTTTAATAGGAGCTTCTTTTGGGGTTTGCAAGAATAGAGGACAGATACTGTGCCGAGTAGAGCTCAGTGGTACCATTGTGTCTCCCACCACCACGATATCTGAGCATCTGTGACTTCAGTGTAGTTATTCTCCTAATGCATAAGGTAGAGAAATATTACTGTCCTCATTCTAACAATGTGGCATTAAAGCAGTGGGAATGGCACCCAGATTCATCAAAATATTTCAGTGCCTAATTAAGGACAGGACAAAATATACAGCAGTTTAAATCTGAGACTAGCATCCTACCTGTCAGACCAGATTTCTTCCTCTAAAACAGTTCATAAGAAGTGATTGTCTCATCATCTAGGTGTTGCAGTGAGGTTTCTTGTCCTTAATGCAGACACTTATCCAAATAAATTTGCTTCCTCCTGGTAAACTTGTGTCATCTGTAGTTAAGAAGATGAAAGGAGGAATAAGAAAAGTGCTGTTGCTAGGCTAGTTTTCATTTCTGCGTTTGAATAGACCATCGTCTCCTGCAAAGGGCCCCCTATACCTGAGCATGTGAGAATTTTTGTAAATATTTTTTCCCTCCTCCTATGGGGAGAACATGCAACAACCTTGGTGGACAGACATCAGGCTTTGTTATGCTAATCTGGGACTGAACTGAGACCAATCAGTGGCATGTCTTTCTCTAAAGAGCAAACAGAAGAGGAGGAAAAAATAAATTTAAAAGAGACCCAAACAACTTGCATTTACTTCATCTCACCAGAATGTAAACTAAAGTGAATCTTTGATGTTACATGCACAGATGTTGTAGTTGACGTATCTCATGGCAAGCACCAAGTGAGAAGTGACTGAACGGCAGGAAGTTGAGTAGACCACAAACATCCAACACTACAGGGATGGCCCGGAGTGGCAACCTACACAAACACGATGATCTAACGCCGTTCTTAATTAAAGCAGTGCTTTTCAAGATATGATAGAAAATCGGTGCTGTACTTGGGCTCTGATTTTTAGCTGTGGTCATTGATGCTAAAGGAAGAGTTGGGGCCGGCAGTCAATGCACAGGCACCCACCCAGAGAGAGATGCATTTATTGCAGTCTGCCTGCATGCAATAAGCTGTGATATCCGGGTGCTTTTTAAAGAGTTACAGATTTTAGGATAACCAAAGAGCTAACAGATGTCAGTCGTTTGCCCATGAATTTAACCATTATTTTATTAGCTAGACAGATACTCCTATTTCACAATTTATTATGCTTTCTGTTCTCAGAGCATCTGTGAACAGGGAGGATGTCTTCCTCTTGTCATACAAATAAATGTTTGCAAAAATTATTTTAAAGGATATTTGGACTTAATCACAGAGTCCTGGCTCCACATGTTTTATGCTCAGTCTTAACGTGGACTTTAAATCAACCAGTTCTCATCAGTTACGTTCATATTTCAGGTCTGGGATTTGAATGTACTGTGTTGTAGAAGAGCCAGCTATATTGTAAAGGGGTCAAAGTAGGAAACAATATATGGAGATTTGGGGGGCAGTTGCATGAGAAATAAGAGAAATTGTGAATGTCTGTATTCAGTAAAATGCACCCAAAAAAAACCCAACCCCCAAACCATTCCTTTATGAGCCAGCAGAGCTTGGCTTTTCTCTTGCTGCAAACTGACTGCACGTGTTTGCACAGTCGTCCCATGAAGATGTGTGTCCCACCTTCGTGTTCGTTTAATTCCCCTTTTTAATCCCAAGCAGCTTTGGAAGCAGTATCTTGCACTGTGTTAGCAGCAGTGCTCTGTCCTCTGAATGACTTCTGGGGGCAATGCTTGAGTTTACAAGCTTAAAATTCTTACTGCAAGCACTGATGCAGCAAACCCCAGTGGAAATGTCTGGCTGGAACAAACTCATTTCAAATGCAATCATAATGCTCACAGGTGATTTTTTTTGTTTTTCTTGTGCTCTTCCTTCCAATGCCTCTGTGCTTCCCTGTGTAGGGCTGTGATGAGATACTGGTGTGCAGCATAACAGAAATCCAGCCTTAGACTTGTGCAAGAATAAGTTGTTATATATAATGGCTGTAGTTGGATTCTATTGAGTGCACCCGTAAGGCTACTGCCATTGTCCTCAATACATTCCTTTAGCTTTTAATGGTTTTGATGTTGACAGTGGATTGTTCTAATTTCTCCAGAATTGAGAATTTAAATAAAAAGTTCAAGATGGTAGGAGAATGCCCAATGTATTTGAATCTAAATATTACAAGAATGCGTATAAAAAGGTATGTGCTCTCTGTCAAGAAATCTAGCACAATAGCTATTAAATGCTAATATTGGTGATAAATTGGTAACATCTCTATGTGGGGGAATATGTTTCATATCTATACTGCTGGGAGTTGCAGTGTCCCCAGTGGGGAGTCTGAGGGGACATGCTTGGGACAATGCACTGTTTCTAATCAGCTATACAACTGTTGGTGAATGGCAGCAGATTTATCATCTGAAATTATTCCCTCCAAGTAGTTTTTTTTTTTATTGTAATACCAGGAAACTAGTCTCTTTTTTTCTTTTTTTTTTTTTTCAAAGTGCTTTATTGAAATCATATGGATATACTCTACCTAATAAAATGGTAGTCTATGGCTGCTGGACTTCCTGTGAGAAAGAAGAATTAATCAGATAGGCGCAGACACTATAAAGGGGAATGGAAGTTGTATCAGTTGCTGTAACATAATGGAAAATATGTTGGATCCAAACGTCAGTGGGTGGAAGATGGTTTAAGCACAGGGCTGGTCACTGGAGCCGTATCTACTTTCCCCTGCTTTAGATGGCATATTTGTGTTACAGTTGCTCACAGACTCGAGACAAATCAAGCAGGACCACTTGACAAATATTTCAGGAGTTTTTATTTCCCTTGCAGTCAGCAAAAGCAATGTTTGGAAGCTGTTTCTGGGTGGAAATCATTCCAAGTGAGAGGCTTGAAGGCGAGCAGCCTATTGTCTGCTGCTTACCCAGCGCCTCTTGCAAAGAAAGACGTGGTGCGTCGCGGGGTGCTTCGAAATGTGTGTGTTGAGCCATCTTGGATGACTCAGGGTCTGATCTCTGCACAGAGCAATTTTGGCTTTGCTGTACGCAAGAAGCCACTGTGGGTTTGGTTCCCAAGTCTGAAAATGAAGAAACAAAGAGCTGTCATTCAGGATGTCTGATTTTTGCACTGTGCAAGCAAATAATGGTTTGCCCACATGTCACTGGCCATCTAAAACTCTAGGATGCTCTGCAGAGGCATGGAGAGCTCTATTTCTAGAGTCACTTGTATGAGTTAGGTCTCCATTAAGAAAAAACCTTCCTTCTTGGTTGCTCTGCATATGCTATTGCAGTTGTCTCGTTGCTGTAGCATCTAACAGCTCACTAATCACGCACTAAGTGACATGGCTAATACACATCCTGTGTGTTTCTCATCTAGGGGCAAATATCTATTTACTGCTTTGATTTTAGGGAAGGGTTTTTTCCCCAAAAGAAATGGTTGCTGCTCTGTCTCTTGCAGAAAAGAGGCCTGGATAAAAATGCCTTCTGAGAAATTTTTTTCAATGGATAAGGAGGAAAGTCAGTAAAATTAAATTGGCCAATGCTTTTATGCAGGTTATTTCTTTCACCTGAAGATAGCTGGGGGAAAATTATTTTGCTTTTCCAAGACCCAGCAAGTTAATTTTAAAAAATGTGGACATGGTCTGTCTGAGCATTCTCTTCTTCTGGTTACCTGGTGGATAAAGTGAAAATGCTCACAAGGAGGAAAGAAATTCATAGAAGACCAAAATGATGAAGACTGTGAGACCATGAGGAGACCAGGCTGCAATGCAGACTGATATGGGAAAATGTAGTGTCTGGCAGCAAGATAACAGGACTTGTGGTGTCTGTAGCCAGATTGGTTTTGATGAATGACCAGCTTAGTGGTGGTGTCTCTGACTCACTACTTAACTATCTAAAGAGGTCCCAGCTAAATAGCCCTTGCAGTTTTACTCTCAACAGTTTTCCGTCTCCCACTGTGAATTCATGGCCAGAAAGCACTTGAATTAGCTCTGTCCAGGGTAAAATTTTGGTTTGGAAGACTGGTTTTATATCAAAAACATATTTTTCCTGTTTGAAAGAAAAGAATTTCCAAAAGTCTTTTGCAACATTGATCTTAAATAAGCAATAGATAATGTGTACACGCTGTCTGGGGCTGGTAGTTGTCTTCAAAGGCAGAGCACTTAAAAATGTAGCAACGAATGGGCCATTCGCTCATTTGCACCTTTCTGGAGACGCATACATTAGCAGTCAGTCTGGAAATGTCATGCGGTCATGGATTCATGCTTTGAGCTTATTTTGCCTTATTTATCCCTTGCCCAGGCTGGGCTGGCAGCTGCCTTGGGACCTGATTACTTAATTCAGTGGTTCCCAGACAAGGAGAGCAGCCTTCCCGGCGAGTGGGTCACTGAGGAGGGACAAGTTCAGGGGTTTTCTGTGACTTCCCGGCAAGGCAAAGAACAGTGAATAAATGGCTTGCCTCCTTTTGGATGCTGGCAGCTTCTTTGCCTGTGACTACTTCCAAATGAGGGGGACGGGAAACTCTTTCCTGGGCCACAAAGCACCGTGAGAGTGATGGTTACTGTGAAAATCCTCTTGTCTGGTGGATCTGTCTGAAGTCTAATGGTTTGCCTGCATGAGGGCGTTCAGGCGACATAATCTGGGGTAATTAACGTGTGAATTTGAAAGAGTATTAGACTCCACTGCCTTATAGTTACAGTAAGACAGCTTCAGTTCTGGATAAAGGTATCTGCCCAGAGGTCTGTTGCAGTCTTAACTCATCCTCTGTAAACTCAGAGTGATTTTTCTGAGTGTCCCTGCTTAGCTGAGGAGAGGCAAGATGGATAAGCAGACAAAGGAAAGTGCTGAAGATTCCTCTCTCATCAGCTGTGTCAATTTTAGATGCTTCCTCAAGCCGATCCCCACGCACCTTTCCCCTCATTCCTGGTGGCCTCTTTCATTTCCCTGCCCCAGAAGGTCCCCTCCATCCTGCTCACTCTGTATACATTGCAGTTGTGGAATTGCATGGACATTTTTTTATGGTTAAGTTGAATTCCCTTATGCCCCCATGTGAATTTTGCACATAATTTTTCATATTCTTGAACTATGTCCACAAGCCTCCGGGTGCCAGTATAAATCTTGATTTATTTTTTTTTTTCCTCTCTAATTGCACAGAGGGTTTGTTTCTGATTTGCAAAGGTTAGGAGAAGCAAGCTGCAGTCCAGCTGTAAGCTGTAAGGTCTATGCATTTTTATATGACTTTATTCAATAGCACCCCTGAGTAATATTTACAGTGCCTTGCAGTGGGCTTCCAATGCTTGACTCCTGCACACACACAAGCAAGACAAAATATCTGTGGAGAACTTTTAACTCTTCTATCTGACTTCAGGCTAGTTACTCAGCCTACCCAAGACAGAAAGGCAGGCAGGACCCCAGAGCTAGAGCAGTCACCCTGTTTTTATTGGTCTTTTTTTGTCCTGTTGATGACAAAGTATTTCTTGGCATACGGGTGACATCTGACATCCAAGGACCAGGGATGGCACAGCTAACACAGGGATCTCCTTCTGCTCAGAGTACAGCAGAGGAGGGCTCTGATTTGGATCCTGGGATGAATCTGCCTCCTGCACCCTACAAAGCTCTGTCAAAGAAAGGTGTCGGGGTTGGGGGCTGTTTGAGATGACGAATCCCATCTACGAATCTGCTCATAAGCAGGACACGTTGGATGGTGTCTGTAGAAGATGACGTAACCTCAGGCAAGTTATGAATAGAAGTTTCTATTAATGTACATGACAGCCCTTCACTAGCTGAAGTCACTGGCAGTGGGCACAAGCTCTGAATCAGCTTGAATGACATCAGTGAAGCAGTTTTTATTTAGAAAAAAAAAAAGGCAAAAAAAAAACCCCTTATTGTGTGGTCTTTGGGAAAACAACTACTAATTCAGTTGCGTTTGTTAATAGCTTTGCTGTTTTGAGCCTTTCCCCACATCTTCCCGGGTTTTGCTTGAACTTTTTGTTTTAATTAAAACCAACAGATGCCATATTTCCCCCTGATTCACGACTAGCAAAAGAAGCGAGGGTACAGTCTGCACACACACCCCATTGTTTGTGCAAGAGGGTTTTGTGTTCAGGTGAAATGTACTAAAAATATAGCTTCTGCTTGCTGTGTCCTACTGCCTACCAAGAGCAACCACACAGCAGCAACTGAAATAGCCAGGATGGGGAAATCAGTGCTGTAGAGAATGGGGGGAGATGTTCTGTGCTTGGAAAAAAGGGTTCTGGGCAGAAATATTTAATTGTGGCTTCTTCTTTTTCCATGTTATTCCCTGCATTTTGGCTCTTTGTCCATCTAGAGATGGTGCTGTGCCAAACTTCTGAGTGATGAAAGTTGCACTATTCTCTGTGCTGCAAAAATTCCAAGTCTCTGTTTAAGGAAAACTCTTTTTATCAAACACGCCCAGCCAGAATCTAAGTTTGATTCTCTGCTATGGATTTGGTACACGGGGGCTCACAGAACATGCTGCTCCATCCTCCCTATCTGTAATGGGCAGTAGCTCTGCTCTTGGTACTGTACTTGTGTTTTTATTTATGCCTTGTTGTTAGCTCTGTCCCCTGGTTTTCAGATGAGAACACATCTATTCCCTGGTAAAGGCAGGGTAGATATCCTTCTCACCAGCTTATTCCTCTTAAATGTCTCTGAAATATTTTCAGAACACAGAAGTGTCTCCTATTTTGTATCCTTTTAGACCAGATTTAGGTTTTGCCCACCTGATTTCTTGTCTGTGACTCATTACACTCACTCATTACCATCTCTTTCCTTGTTATCTCTGTTTCTCAGAGGAATTTCTCACCATACATTGCTTGGATTAGGATTGCTACATTATGCCCTGATCCTACACTAGAATCCTTATGTCAGTCCCCTTTTCTTGGGCTGAGACTACATGAATTCTGGGGATGCTCATGTAAACCTTATGATGCAGTTGACTCTT
Source organism: Calidris pugnax (assembly GCF_001431845.1). Classification (NCBI taxonomy): domain Eukaryota; kingdom Metazoa; phylum Chordata; class Aves; order Charadriiformes; family Scolopacidae; genus Calidris; species Calidris pugnax. The sequence goes on from NW_015090880.1 coordinate 8,163,687, forward strand.
GTAGCATGTCAGAGGGTACCAGATTTTGGTTAAGTAGCACATCTGGGAGGTGATATGGCAGAAGAGGGAAGCTGGTCCCTCAAGCAGGGGAGATGTCCTTTCTTATCTCTGTTTAATGAAGGTGGGTCTGACTTTAAACATGCTGAAGTCTAGTGAGTGCTCAGGATGGGGATGTGACTTGTAGCTGAGCCTTTTCTTTTTCCCCTTTTTGCTCAACTAGTTCCAGCTCCCAACTGCTTCATTGCCTGAGAGAAACACTCTTGTTTTGGAACACATCACAGTATGGGTGGCTTGGGGAAGCAATGCTTGTTTGTTTCTGACTCAGACAGGGATGTAAGGAAGTAGTGGTAGTAAATGTTTGTTTTAAGGCAGAGATCTTGGGTATGATTTCCTTCCTTCCTATTATCTTAAATGAGGGTGAATAATGCAAACCCAATGAAAATGCATCATACAACCAAGGAATGGCCTGTGACATACTCCCAACAGCTGAGTCCAATGTTTGAAAACTGTGGGTATTTTGCTGTTTCTCTTGGCAATATAGCAACAAAGCATTCTCCATTGGAGTATCTTGAGTAAGTTGGTGAGTAAGATTGTTCTCTGAGGGCTTTCACTGACCCTAGGGCAAGCTGCCCTCCGGCACCGCCGAGTGCTGGAGTGCAATGGCCAGAAGATGCTGGGCTGGCCTCCATGCAGCTGGCTCTGCTCCAGTCCCCTCCTCTCCTTCAAGGGAAAGGGCAATTTTAGGGATGTGCCATGTACATGGCAGGATCAGTTCGTGGTGTACAGACCCTCTGCACCTGCTGCCCTGGGGAGCCGTGTTGCGCAAAGGTGGTGTACAGTCATCTCTGCTTCCTCTGCCCGGGTTTTGCACCATCCGGCTCATCCTGACCTTCACCTCTGCCCCATCTACGCTTCACTCACTTGTTTTGTTCTTTTTGCCAATTTCCTGAGTACATTGTAATTGATTCTGCCGCCTCTTCTTCTTCAGCTCCTGGCTTCTGTTCATCTATTTTTCATGTGAAAATATAAACAAACAGTTGAAAAGCGGTACAACTCCAGGTCAGAGCTTAGCTACTGCCTTCATCTTCAAAGACTTTAGCTATCTGGACAAGGAGCTGCTAGTCATGCCCACCTTGAGGTGCTTTTGGCATTGAGGCAGATATTTCTGTCTGCTGGACAGAATCCTAGGTTTTTCCACTTGGGTTCAAAGACAGGGCTGTTACCTCCAGACCCACTCACCTCTTGGAAATTATTTACTGTGAATCATTTTCCCCTCTGTGCAACATCTTTGTTGCTAGAATGAAATAATCAACTTCATTTGTTTTTTCTGTCTTCCGAGAAGAGGATAGAAGCGATGTCTGGGTGGTGTATGCACATTTGGTGAGAGGTCATTATCTGTGCTGTTTCAAAGAGGTAATTACAATTGTAGCTTATAAATCATGGGGGAGGTATAGGACTGTCCCCTCCAATGCGGCTTTTTGCAAATGAGCGCCGATTATTTGCTTCCTGATGGTGTAACTGTATCTGGTCTGAACCTACCCTACGGATTGCATACCGCTGTGATTATGTATTTGCCTCTCTGAGGCTGCCAGATACATACATGTGTGAGCTGACCTCTAGCAGAGGATTTACAATTGTGGTTTCATTCCCCTTAATCCTATTTCCAAGCACTGGTATCTCTAAGACAAGGTTCACCACCTGAACTATCTCAGCAGGACAGAGGACAGTCATGCTAGGGTCTGGAGTGGATATTTTGGCCAGTTTGTTCTTCTAGTGTAAGTGGCATCACCATTGTGAGGGGATCCACTAGGTTCTAGCCAAATGCAATGGCTTCAGTGCTGTATCAATAGACTCATAACTACTAATCACACGCTTTAAGGATTAGACATGATGTGGCTCAAGTTTGAACTCGATAAAAAACTGGGAGCAAGCTGGCAGAGATCAGTTCTAGTTGTGAAATATCTGCAATTGTTGGAGTATCATAAAAGGGGTTGACTCTGCAATGCTAAATGATGGCTGATTACACAAATGAGCAATGCCAAGGAAAAAGCTGAACTGTTTTGCTCATGATATTTCCTCTCCTTACAAACAGAGGAAGCAGTGGTTTTGGGATTAGCAACACTTAACACTGTACAAGAACAATACTATCTATATTTTTGGCTGGTCAAAATGTTGTAGAGAAAATAACCTATTGCTGGATTTCTCTGTGAAATTGGCATGTCTGCATAGCATAGCAGAGAAAGCAACCTTGAGTCACCAGGCCTGGGACTGGGGAGGTTGTCCCACTGGTTGATGGGTTCTCTCCTCTGCCCACAGCAGACTGGTGCTCCTGTCTCTTATTCCCAAACCATTTGGCTGTGAAATAAGCAGAGCAGAGTTCTCTTTGGCTAAAATTGTTCTGATTTTCTTTGGATCATTCAAAATGGAATGAAAGTGAGTCTGGAGTGCATAGTTTATGGCACTCACCAGGAAGTGGAGACCCTGGGACCCAGACTCTGGAAATTATGTGATATTGTCTAAATGCAGAGTAAATGTATAGATTAGGGGATCAGATCCTGCTGTGATGGCAAGGTACTTAAGTACTTTGATATGTTTGTCTATCTAAATAGATAATTATCTAACTTTGGTATGATCCTAGTGAGATTTTTCTAACGTATCCAGGATGCCAGAAACACCAGGTGTATGTTGGTATTTTTAGATGCCAAAAAGATTTTATAGTTTGTCTTCCTAAGCCATTTATGAAAGCAGATTTTAGACTCCTGGGCACCTTACTCACTTGTAAGTCACTTGAGTGTCACTCATCCTGGAACAGGGCAGGAATTCAAAGCAAAAGTTCCTAAATTTCAAGCTAATATTGTAAATAGGAAACAATGTCTGGAGAGAGGTTCTTCTTTCCCAGTGGAGAAAGGGGAAGACGGAAAAGCATTTGAGAAGGTGGGAGGGAAAGGAAAAGAAAAGAACCCCCTGTTCAATTTGGTAATAACTGTTTAGGGTTTTTTTCCCATTTAAAACTTTCAGATACAGACAATCCATAGAAGTCACTACTAAAATTCACGTAAAGATTATAATTTAGCTCATATAAAAAAATCTTATATCACATCATTTGTGAATTGAGAAACTCTGTGGTATTGTTACAAAATTTCCATAAATATTCATTAAATATTCAAACAAAGCTGTTTCTTCATATCTGAAATGAACTCTTGTTAACATTGTTTTGAATTTTATCTAGCTATAAACTTTGTAAATAAGTTGTCTCTGTGTAACTTCAGTGTCTTTCTGCCATGAATTTTCAGATCTTAAGTTTCTCTGATGGTCGTAATGTTTAGAGAAGAGACTAAGCTGAATTTGGAGAGATCTGGTATCTGATTTAGCCCCATTACCTTCATAGCCAGTGTATTCCTCAAAGAGCCATGCTTGGATATGCCTAATTTCAGGGACTTTCAGCTCTGGCTTCCCATGGCACTGATGACTGTGGCTGTAATTTCTGGTGTCTTTACCATTTTACACTGGATAGGGATAATACAACGTTTTTCCACATGCTTGGTGATCCCAGTGTCTGCACATTTCCTGTGTGCCCCGTCCGGTCTGGTCAACTATTGACACTGCCTGATGTTGGGTGCTCAAGATGCCCAGCATCCAGTATTGCTGGAGACTCAAAGTCCTGTGCTCAGGCACATTATTTGAAATGTGAAGTTGCCTCAATCCATCTATGAAGTGGTCCTTGTGTCTGTTGTTTCATGCAGGCAAAGAGCCGATGGAGACACGGTTGAGCGCGGAGGCGTTAGCCTCTGCTGTGTACAATTTTGCCAGCATTGTGAAATCAAGCCTGGCGAATTGAGTGCTGTAATTGTGCCTCATTGTGAAATCAAGCATAATATGCCCACATTTGTTCTTTGTGTTGTGATGGAAAAGGCATTCACCAATATATTTGAAATTGCCTCAGTTTGTGGGCAGTGCCCAGAATTTTTTTCTTCCCCTTTGCACATCTGTATTTTTCTTGCATCCAGTCCATGTGGTTGTACATAATCCAGGAAGGAAACTTTCTAATGGGGGAAGGTAGTATGTTCAGTGTTCCCTATAACTGAAAAACAAAACAAAAAATGCAGAGTAGAAAAATTTGCATGCTGCCAGGTGTTAGGAAGAGGGTAGGGAAGCATATCCCCTAAAATGTGTCTCTATTTGTTAGGTGCACATTACAGTACGAATGCAATGTTCAAACAATCCAGATAGTTTTATTGTGCATTCAATTATCCTGGCTCATGAGAAATTTTTGCAAATTAAAGTGAGCCAGTAATTATCCTCCAAGTATCCGTCAGTGCTCCAAGTATCTCTCAAGTCTGCTTTAATAGCTCGTATGCACCGTGTGCCTCTCAGCATGAGGGCATGCGTTTGGCTTTCCTGTTGTTAGGGTCTATCTCAGTGTGTCGGTGAGCATTGGGAACTCGAGACAGATAAATCTTGCCTTAAAATATGTAGCTAACATGAGAGAAACAGATTGAGCCAAGCACTTTGTAAGCTGTTGCTGCAACTTTTCGTATTCACTAGGTTGGAGGGAGAGGAAAAAAGAAAAAGGAAAAAAAAAAAAGGTATTTCCAGGTACATTAGGATCATGATGATGCGTAGTCCATCAGTTAGTTCTGATGTATTAAGTAATGCTATTCTTCACAAAATCTTTTTTTTTTTTCTCCTGTGTGTCTCCAATTTTGGCACTTTACCAAGAGGGGGATTATTGCTTTGGTGCCCCTGTGCCCCTCCCTGCCAATGACCCAGGCCTTCTACCCCTGACTTCTGGTTTGGGGTGAAGGCTTCTCTTTGAAGTTGGCTTCCCCCAGAGTCAGACATCAACACTTCCTTTCCTGCTGCCCTGCTTTGGGGTGATGATCTTTTGGCTAGATTTTAGAATCCAATGAGAAATCTGGTGTGTCTATTGATGCCTAAAGGGAAGACTTTTGGGGCATTGTGCATCTTTCAAAATGTGCATATGTGTTTAGAAGGGAACAGAGTTCCTCTTGAAAGGGCAAAGCAAAAAAAAAATAAAATAAATAAATCCCACTTAACCTCCTAGTAATGATTTAGCTCCTTGACTTTAAACAGGAAAAAAATCAAAAACCTTTAATATAAATACATGCTGAACTTCACCAAAACTTGTTTACTGTTAAAAAAGATATCTCTGAGCTTGTGACTGCAGAAGCTGATGCAGTAAGCATAGTAGAGCCATATAGCACATACTTTAAAGCAATTTACAGTACTGAGAATCTAATAAAGGTAGTTGACAAGATAATTGCCAAATTATATGAATGCATTACCACCACTCACACACAAATGCTCTTTAATTATTTTTTGGCATCTGAGGAAAGGAAGAGAAATGCTGAGTTAATAGACAACATGTAATCCATCTGTGTTTGTTTTGGTGCATCCTGGATTTGTGGAAGATACCGACAAGAGACGTTGCCTGGGGTACAATGACCTTTGTGTGCAGGAAAAAAATTGCCACTCGCTAGACTAATAGTGTAAAACAAGAGAGTTGCTTGTCTTTGGATTATGACCCGGTCACCTAAAGCATGTGGGAAAAATGTGTTCAGATAAAGGCTACAAAATTGTTAACACTTTTAATTATGTTTAGATTACAGAGCATTATACAACTAGCAGTGTCCGTGTTATTGAAAACCTTATCAGCTGCCATTCAGTGAATGGTCCCACTAATAAAGTGCTTCGTGGAATTTCTGCATGTATTTGTGCCTGGTGTTTGTCCAGCCACATCTTGGGGGTTTCTTTCTAGGGCATCCATCTGATCCTAATCCCAGCCAACAATAGCCATTTTATTCTATTATACTCCATCACACAGTAATTAAAGAAATTATTTCCCTTCCTATCATTATCGTTGCCTGTGTCTGCATCACACAGATGAAAATAAGAAAAATATTTCTTGTTTAGACAGTCGTCTGAGGTATTATTCAGCCACTTGTCTGTTATGCTTTCTCGATCCATTTAGAAAATGACTTCAAATTACAATGATATGGAACTCTTTAATAACATCACTGTCTGATTTAATTTTTTTGATTTTTTTTTTTTTTTAAATGAAGTCAGCAGTCTATTCTGTGAGGGGTGAAGGTAAAATGTTCTTCATTTATAATATCCTGTCCAAAGCTTGCTGCTTCAGATGGTAGAAACAAAGAGTTTAATGAAAACTGACTTAAATTAAAATAGGAAATATTGGCTATGCATTGCTTATGGATAAGACAGAGAGATGAATGATTTTTCCTGTGGAAGATGGCTCACTGGCAGCGCAGAATACCAGGGTTATGTGGCTGTGTACCTCTCCCTGCTTAATGCATTCAGCATCCCCAAAGGACTCTGTGGAACCAAATTAATTTAGCAACTTGGAAACCTGAATTGGAGGTTTGGTACTGGAGAAGCCATCAGTCGGAGGCCAGGGGGAACAGTGTTAGTGTTCAGCATTGCTGGTTTTGGTGGGCAGGGGAAGGGAGACAACAGGAGAAAGGGAGAGCAAGGAGGCATGGAGAATAGCTTGGAGGAGAGGGAATTAATCTTGTGACTGCACCATGGCCTTGTGTAGAGCAGGCTCCTTATCTGTAAAGAAAGGGCGAGATCGTGCACACACGGGGCTGGAGATATCTGGCACAAATTTGTCTTGATATCTTCTGATACCTGGCACAACCAGGTTCTCTGGGAGAATAAAAAGGGTAATCCTCTCCAACTGCTCCACAGAGCAGGGGAGTGATGACAGACAGTAGATATCTGCTCACTGGGAGTTGGTTGGAAATCCTTTCCTCCCAGTATCCAAAAGCTTGGACTGTTTCATGGCCTAAATCTATTAGTCTAGGTTTCAGAGTGAAAGCTTTCAAGAAAAACAAAGGCTTGCCCTGAGGTGTTATTTGAAAGCCCTGATTTTGACTTGTGGAGCTGGGATATGTACTTGGAAAAAGCTTTGGGTGGTGATTGTTGTTCAACAGCAGTCAGGAGGCTGCATCTTTCCATTTTTAGTTTGCTTGGTTTTGGTTTTTTCCACCCTTTTTTTTTCTTTTCAACTGCTTAGTTGTTTTTCCAGCAGCCCAAGGCAACCTTATCTTCAGTCACTAGCGTCATGCTCTTTGGAGACATGTCGAATTTGGGATGGGGAAAAAATAATGGTAGGATTCCAAGTAGTAGTAATATTTGGAAGAAAATTGAAACCCTTTCAGAAGATTTGCATCACCACCCCAGTAGCCAGTAACCTGAGGAGCCAGCTCAGCCTTCAAGCGTGCCCGCAACCAACCTGTTCCCCTTAGGACAAGTTCCCGGCAGCTGGCTTGACTGGGCATGCAGATTCAGTGCTTTTCCCTGTGTTCCCCAAATGCAGATGTTTCCATCACCCAACAGTTGTCTGACCTGGTGTAGGTACAGCAGTCCAGGCTGAGCCAGCTGCTTTGGTGATACCCATAACACCTTGGCAGAGTGATATCTTGTCCTGCCAGTTCTTGGCCTTGTCCCAGCTGGGGTTACGACAACTATCAGACTCCATACAAGGAAGCTCCCAATGACAACACAGCTATTTTGGCTAAAAATATTTGTTTCAGAGGGCTTCCGAGCAGATCCTCTATTTGTTGCTCTCAGACTTACTGGATGGGCCTGTGGTTACAGCTGTGGACAACACATCTGTTCTCATTACTTACTTGAGCTCAATCAGCTCTCTGACCCCTGGTTTAAGCACATGGTACAATTGCAAATTAATTGGTTGGCAAGGTATTTTTGCTTGATAGGAATTTTTGAAATGAGCTTCCTACTGTCTGCTTCCTTGGTTTGAGAGCTGTAGGCTTTTTCCCTAATGCTAACAAACCTGATGTACATCTTTTTGGAGGATGGTAAAGGGATGCTTTGGAACACATCCCATGAGCATCATCTCCAGCACAGAACAGTTCATCCTTTCGTTAAGTTTTTATGCTCACAAATGCATGGTTGAGGAGAATAAGCTGGTTCTCCAACAGTATTGATCCTTTAGGGTACTTAAACGTGTGCACTACATGGGCCCCGTTCCATGACAAATAATATAATTGCAGAAGCTTTACTGGAACATAGGTACTGAAGTGAGCTCAGTCTGCAAGTATTGGCTCAAAAATTGTTTCTAATGCATGTCCTCTGCCATGAACATGTTTGTTTGCAGGCTCATCCAGCTGAGATGTATCATGGAACAGTAAAAGCAGGTTATCACCCTTAAACAAAACTCATTCCCACTGATTTTCTTTATTTCTCTGTATTTTTAGTCAAAAAATGGAGCTGGTTGGGGCAGATAGAGTTTCTGAGACAAGCGTTTACTTAGTGTGCAAAGATCTGCAGAGGGGGAAAAACAATTGCTCTACAGAAAAACTTCAGAGTTACTTTAAAGATTTCTATTTCTTCCCTCACAAAATTTCTAGTTTCAGAAATCCTCTAAGTATATGTTCTCACTCATGCTCTGAATAATCTGTGTCACCAGGTTTTGGTTGAATTTTGCCTTCTCTTTTTTATGAGAAATAGGATAAGATCAACAGGCCATGTTTTCACTCAGCAATTTTGTGTATCAGTATTTTTAAACAACTTTCCAGTTATGGGTGAATCATTTCTCGTTCGGTCTTTCTTATCTCGTGGGGTCTCTGAATCGGATTTCACCCCTGTGCAGTTAAGCATTTAAATGTACTTTACTAAGGCGAAATCCATGCTTAGAGCTAAGGGTGTGAGTGTTTTTCTCAGATATAAATGACTGTAAGTTCATGCTGCTATTATTTTCTGAAGGGTCACATGTGAGTCCCTTTGTTCAAGCACCGCAGTGGTCCTGAGGTCTGTGAAATCTCTAGCGCATAAAGTTAACCTTGGATAAGTGGTTGTGGCATCTCAACTTTGGGTTCAAGAATATATTTTGTAAATGTAAACATTGTCTCTCGTTAGTATGCTCCAATATTTGCTTAAAACCTGTCAGTTGTATGAAATTTCTAGCAGAGAGATTTTCTAACAAATTATACTCGCAGAGCTGCAAAACTGAGGCAAACTCATTTGTGGGGCACAATAAATGCACACAAGGTACTGCAGACTACAGCCAACCCATTTTCACTGATAGCATTTTCATTTCAACATGTTTGTCATTTAAAAAATAAAATAAAAAAATCCACAGAGCACAGTGAAAGCCAGGCCAGGGTGTCTCTTCAGGGCGAGAGCAAGTATGAAGACTCCCTTGCTCTCATCATTGATTTCCTATTTAACATTCATGATACTTGAACTAGTTACACTGCTAGCAGGTAGAGTAACAACTGATTAAAGCTGTTTCTGAACTTTTTTTCTTTAGCTGTAACTAATAGGCATAAATATTTACTCTGTAGTTATCAGTAAAATATATTTTTCTGCAAGTACCAATAACAAACCAATTCCTTAATTAGGATATAAAACAGCTGGTAACATTCACAGAAACATTTCCCTTTGACAGATAACTCAAAGAGCAGAGAACAGTGGTATTTTCATTTGGACCCTTTCAAAGAAACAGGAAAACAGAAAGGGAGTTTTAAAATTATATTCCACGCGCACATTAACTCCCACATTGTTTTCTGCCCAAGATTTTAAACAATGTTTATTTGAGAGGCTTTAGGTGTGTTCATGTTTCCAAATACTGTGGGGAATGATTAAAGATATTGAATGCTAATCTCCTGGTGGTGCATCACAGGCACGTCCATCTTGTGCCCCCCAAGCTAAACCCTGTGCAAACACCGGAGGTCTGTAACCTTTCTGCTGCTCGCAGATCGTTCAGTAAAAATGTCATCAAATGCTTGGCTCTTTTTTGATGCCTGCCTATGTGGTGCCTGTCAAGAGTTGGAAAGACAGATTGGTGTCAAATAACTACCGTTTGGATCCAAAAGGCTTTTAATAGCTGTGGTACTATCCCTAGAAACTGCTCAGGGATTCTTTAACAGTAGCTAATGAATGTGTCTTGGTGACGAGAGCAAAATAGAGTCAGGGCAGGCTGAACTCTTCCAAATGGTTTGGAAATCCTAAACATGAGATTAATTCTATTCTTAAGTTCATTCAGCAGCTTATAAATTGATATGGGAATGGGGGTGATAGGAAAATATGGCTTACGGTCAGCTGTTGTCTCACGCTTCTGAGAACAAGCAGACTCAAATTCAAAGCATCTGTTGTAAAACTAAATGAATTCTGGTTGAAACTTATTTCTAGAAAATTTGCCCATTGGGACATTCCTGTAGTAATTTGAATATTTATTTCTGCTGTGAGACAAAATTGCATCTGTTGTGTGTTTTTGATTTCCGAATGTTCCGAATCTCAGTTGCTTTAAATGGGTATAGCTGTTCTCCCTTCTTTTGTTGCAGAAAACTTTGCTTGAGATATCAAACGAAGGGAAAGATTTCTTGTAAAGAAAAGACTTTGGATGGGTTCATTTTTTTGTGGGTTTTGGGTTTTTTTTCTTGTGGAGATAGGGTCAAGGTACAAGTAGAATACAGGAAATGATGCTCTGCTGTGGCTGGTGAGCCCAATTTGAGTAGTTTACTTAATAACAAACTGTGTTGTTCTCCTGAAAGTTATTCTTTCATTTTACTCAAGTTTCTACTTCCTATGAGCACAATAATATTTCATTAACAACCTAAACATTTTCATTCAAAATGGTGCCACTGCTCCTTACTGGGCATATGAGGGATTCATGCTCCAACCCTTCACTGTGGGCCAGGCTCCCTGGCTGAACTGACATCCGGTATGGGGTGGAACATAGTCTTCCCCTGCCTGGTTTCCAATGACAGAGATTTGGGTTTGGGAAGGTTTTGGGGAGTGTTTTGGGGTTTGATGGGTTGGTGGTTTTTGGTTGTGTGGTTTTGTTTTGTTTTTTTTTTTAAGAAAAAAATTATTTTGGATATCTCTAGTTTTGATGTACTTTCTATCATTGTCCACAGCAATGTTCAGCAATTATTTTGGCCTTGAGGGAAGCTCCACAAAGCTTCTCCAGTGTGACTGCATGTTGGAGAGGGTTTTTATGGGAACAGTGGAATGCAGACAGCGTAGGTACACACCGCTTTCCATACCTCATTGCTGATGCCCCATGGTATGTGGATCTCAATGTGAGAGTGGCAAGATAGCTTTATAATGTTATAATTTTAATACAGATGTTCTTGGGTTTTTCAGGACTTTCAGCCTAAGTTTGTTTCTCCATTCTTTGTCTAGCTACTTGATACATGAAATAATTAATGTGGTTTGGGCATCTATTCAGGAGCCGGCTTTAAGTTCAACTTTTAAACTGTTTAGTTCGTGTATAAGAATTTTTTTCCCACTAGCTTTACTTCGGGCTATTAGCCATAGCTGTATCCTGGCCAAGCTTTTTCATGAAGCATCAAGAATTTACTGAGTACATATGTTCATTTTTTTCCCCCGTGGGACTACCTTTCTCCTGCAATCCAGCCTGGAAAAGAAGCTTTCCGCTAAAATGACCTTGACACTTTGCACAACATTTCCTATACTTATACTCTTGGGTTCTCCAGGAAACCAGTACTAGTGGGGCAGTGTACAAAACTTGCAAGCAGAGTGCAACTTTACAGTTGTACAACCCTTACATAAAAAAAAAAATCCCAATTTAAATAAATGTGAGTGTTGGACGTGTGCCAGGAGAACATGGTTGGTATGCAGAAATCTTTACTGCTTCATTAGTGTTGATACCATGTGCCAGGCTAAGCTTTAGAAACTTGGAAACGAATTTCTAATCGCACAGGGTCAGAAATGGGAAACTCAACTCAGGCACCTCTGTCACCTGCCTACTTATCCCAGGCCCTTGATAGTGAGTAGATGTGACCAGACTGAGGAGCTGGATGCCTCATACTTGCCACAATGGATCTATACTTATTATGGGTTAAATTATGGGTTATTTCTTCAGAACAGATGGGACAAACTTAAGTCTGCATTGCCTGATGGAAAGCTTAGACCTTTTGGTACCAGGGTTCATCACATGTTGGAAAGGATGGGGAGATCCATCCTCCCAAGGTCGTTAGAGGGATGTGTCTGGGGCAGCTGCATGTATAATTTTCCCTGGTATATCCACATTTAGGGGCACTTCCAGTGTGGAGATGAGCCCTAAAGCCTGCTGTGGATTGGAAAAGTTGGTTTCTGCTGGGTGTAGTTGTACAGCAAATATCTTGTGGAACTGCTTACCTTGCTTCTCACACCCGGTTCCTTCAAATAACACCTTTTCAATTTTTCATTAATATTTAGCACTGACACAGGGTGCTGGATTGATTGCTTAGCTCTAAAAACACAACAATATTTGCTGTTGGGTCTGACTTGATGTAGTGATTTAGCAGCATAAGATGTTTGTCCTACTTCTTGAGACTGGTAAAAGTGCCAGCCAGTGAAAATTAGATGAACCTGTTAAATTTGTAATGAGGTGTTTCTTGGCCACTGATGTCTCTATGTAGGGTGCTTAAATCTGTTGCTCTGGTTGTGAAGACTCATTTCATGTCGACTTTTAACCATACAAACCAAACGTTCTTTGACTTTCAACAGAAGACAAGAGACCCAGGAAAGACACAATAGTCCTTAGCCCACTGTTTTTTCTGACTTCCTCCCCCGTAATGCTGCCCTTTGCTACTAGAGGTTTCTCAGGAAATCCAGCCTTGCAACACACCAACTTTTTTCTCAGTTAGTGTCTCTGAGTTATTCACACTATGTAAGATTTTGCCCAGCTTAAGGCCGATTTTCCAGCAAGGGTGGAAGGCTCCAGCTGCCTAGGTCCTTTAAGAAGTCTTAAGTTAGACAACTTAAAATCATGTAGGCAATTTACTCATGGTACCTGAAACTCTGGGCTGTTGGTTAGTTATTTAAAATAGCACCAGTTTCTTGTTTCTGTTCAGGCCATGCATGTTTACAGCAGAGGTACTGAAGCTCTGCCTGTACTCCTGTGTGGCCACCCTCACCATACCTTCTGGGTCTGGGTGCCCTGATGTGTTTGCACAGTTCATACACGCAGGTGGTTATTGTCTGTTTTCTTCCCTTTTCTAAGAAAAAATCCTATAAGTTTCTCTGCCTGTTTTAATAGGGTGCTACGTTAATGTTGGCAAAAGGGAGGTTGCTGAAGGGTACTTGTGAATGTGAAACAAAATTTTACATGGGTTTGGGTTTTCTCTTAGTTGGCCTGACGTTTTGGACTGAAAGTTTGGTAGAAATGAACCTTACCTTTAAAATGAACAGCACTGCTTTTTCCATAGCTGTGGATTGTACACTCTTCGCCCTGGATTTCCTGGGGCTCTTGTGTGTGTTTTGTTTCCTAGTCACTGAGTGTGACTGGCCAAGGACTGAGATCTACAGCTCAGAGTCACTATATTAGTTTTACCTTCTCGTCCAACTTGACTGACTGCCAGGCAGGGTGCAGATGTTTGCAGGGAGCCCCACTTGTTGATATCTGGATATCATCTTATACGTTATTGTCCGTGGCATAATTCTCCCTGCGTGCTCCAAGTCACTGGTCTAATTTTTTTTGAATCTCAGCATAGTATCACCCGAATTTGAAATTGGTAAATTGGTAACCTTCCTTCTTTTGTCCTGGAGAAAAAAATACACCTATATTTTCTATCTGTTAAAATAAACCAACAAACCAAAAAACTCACAACCAAAACTGCACTGACTACAAACGCTACGTAAACATTCTGTATAACTATGTGACAGATGAAGCAGAATAAGTTGTTGCAATTTGGGGAGCTCATATTTGGTATTCAGCTTAAGCAGTAATAAGACATTTGATGGTTTGTCCACTATTTTGTTGAGGCCTGTCACTAACAGTGATAAAAATGACAAGATGACAAGACCACATGTGCACTTAAGGGAGAGGAGAGGGGGAAAGCAGGATAATTCAATCTGTAGATTTAATTTTCATGCTCTTGCAGTCTCTAAGGACTGTATGACTGACAATCATAATAGCAAAAACCTGGATTTGAGGTTCTTCCTCCACTTACCCAGTAAACCTTTGCCAAGTTGTGATGGTTGCCTGATGCACACCCTGAGTGTCAGCTGAAGAAAGAGAAACACCTGGGATTCAAGAGCTGAAAAAGACATTTAAAAAGGAAATGCAAGCTGAAGTGGAAGAAGGTCACAGGCAAAGAGCAAAGACTGGGGTAGCTAAAATTAACAGTATGGAGGAACAGACATCTTTGGAGATGAGGCTGCTCCTGCCTCGTGGATTACATGGATTTCCAGCCTGGGGGATGTCACTAGCAATAACATGCTGTTGTGATATTACTGGTTCAAGCCTCATCTCCCAGTGCCCAGCCTTTAGTCTGGGCTCTGCATCTGAAGAGAGTATCATCTACATCTGGGCTCAAGCACCAGGCAAGAGGATGCACCAGGGATCAATGGCTTGCAAGGAGAAAGGCCCTGCTGCCAACGGGGAATGCCACAGAGCTGATCTGCAGATCTGAGCTTCTATTTAATGTGATTGCCAGTGAAACTTTAATTGAGTTCGTGATTATGGCTGACTAGCATTCTTATGTCGCTTTTTATCTAGATCTCTCTTGTCTCACCCCATAAAAAGTGCTTTTTATGAAGATGCGGAGTAGCCTACTGCTCGACTGACACATCACCTCCTGAAATCTAATAGAGCTGTCATCTTCATGTCACCATTGTATCTGTTAAAGCGATCAGCTGAACATCTGTCCCTCTGTATTTTATACAGTACGATCCGCTCTGCCAACTCCCCTCCACCCAGCCAGGTTCCCGGAAACGCTGCATTTTAAATGCTTTTAGAGTGGGAGGAAAGAGGGAGTGTTTTTTCATTTTTCAGTCAGCTGCATCTGATAAAACAACAATTTGTAGTGCTGGGTAACCCCAAACATGTAAAAGCTGGTTTGCAAGCCATGCTGCAGTATTATAAAAAGGACTGGAGCTCTTCAAAATCCATTCGATTGGAATCACATTGGGCCCGAATTTGGCAAGAAAACCACCTAATTTCAGTGCTGAAATCTGTAACAAACTGGAAGTAATTCTCCATTAGCATGAAGTTCATATAAATCAAGGCTTCTGCTTCCAGAACTGAATTACTCGCAACAGCACAGGCTATTGTTGCTTTTAAGAGCAGACATCCAAAACCAAGCCTGGCCAGTTCCAGGTGTTCAATGCTGTAACCGGGGCCAGGTTTTTTTGAGACATTTGGATATGTTAAGCAGCATGTTGAACTCATCTGAAAAATCTGGTCCTCTCTTGGCTGCTAGGGAAGGGATTTTTACTCTTTAAAAAAGTAATAAAAGTCTGTACTGTTTTTTGGTTTTATTCTGAATATTTTTGGAAAGTCCATTTTCTGACAGGATACTCCTATTTGGTTTGATGCTGCCCACAGGAAAGAAGTGCAAAGAGTCTGGACTAGGAGTACAATGCTGGAAAAAGCAGTGATGAAATGGAAGGAGCAGGAAAGGGAGCAAACTGCAGGGAATGGCCAGAGAAGCAGAGGCAAGTCCCTCTTCCCCATCACACTTCATCACATGCACCTCAAACAAAATTTCATCTCCTCCTAATGAATGAAGAGCTGAGCAGATTGCTATTTAAATCAGATTTCATAGCATTAGCTGCAGGCTTGCGAACAAAAATAGCCAACTGCTGCTTTTGCCCCTGTTTTGATGCTTTTTGCCTAAACGGCAGCAGGTGTTCTGGGCTGCCCTGCCAGCACTTCCATATGGGTCAGAAACCAAATCAGCTACCAAATACTGATGCAGAGTAATTAATTAATTCTGCAGTACTTATCAACTCTCTCTCTTTGCAGGTATTTAATTTCTTTTCATTTTTGGGCTGTACCCACCTGTGGGGCAGTTTCCAGGTTAGTGACTCTGCCTGTTTTCAAGTTAGTGTAACTGAAAAGAGAAAAATGTTCTTTCCTACCCCTAATTCTAAATTTTACTAGTGTGTTGGGTGGTGGTTTTTATTTTTTTTCTAACACCCTTTTGTTTGGCATGGCCCAAGAGTCAAACCCAGTTCAAAGATACTGTATGTTTAATACAATGCTATTGGGATGGACATCGGGGAATGGAGTATTTGGAAGCTCATCTTGAAAGAGAAGTCACAGTGCAGGTAGCTGATTAGCTGCGATGGCTCTTGATACCTCCAGAAACTCACCCTGTTACACCTGCCAAGAAAGACTGTCTCCTGGAAAAGCTAAGGCAGTTTATCTCAATAAATACTTGGATACAGCATAAAGGATGCTTGCTGGCTGTGAACCTGCAATCTAAATGGGTTGAGACTAAACTGAGTGTGTGTGTGTGTCTGTAGCCTGATTATGTGCTACTGATAAACTTGTAATCAAAGAAGTAAAACTCTTCTGAAGATCAAAGGAGCTGTTATTCACGTGGGTGTGTACAATATATCTGATTACAGGCGATGGTCTAGCAGTGTCTTGCAGCAGCAAATGCTACCAGGGAAACAAATGGGGTGGTAGGGATGGACAGATGGGGCTTCATCACTCTCTTCTCTGGCCTTGGGTACTCTGACCCAGCATTAGCAGTAAGAGACATGTGGCTAGCATACCTCCAGTTCCTCTTCCGAACTGAATTTTCAGTCAACTGGAGAGATCTAGGAGGGATGGTGAAACAGTCCGAAATATTTTGTCATGGAAAGCCACCCTGACTTCTAGAGAGAAAGAAAAGCTGTACTTTGTCCTCAAGCTTCTCGTTTTCTATTGCAGACATGGCAAAGAACCAGGAAAAAAAACAAAACCAACAACCCTCAACTAAGACATCTCCCATACTTACATTTTCAGTGTTATTTATGTTGTGTGGTTTAATCTTTGTCCTAGTAGTAACGTACTTTCTAGTGCAGTAATACAAATACATCATTAAGAGCTCTCGGTGCCCACTCCTTCTCAGAGGGTGTACTCTCAGCACTCCTTGCCAGGACCATAACCCTGTCTGTCCCCTGAGGTTTGAGGGACAAGGGGAATTTTTGTAGGCTTAGGGCACAGAGTTCAAGGACAAAAGTAGCTGTGTGCCAAGATCGGTGTTGATGGGGTGTGGAGGAGTTTGATTAATAGGCTGAAACTTAAGCTGTGTCTGTCAGAAGGTGGTATGAAAATACCCCAAAAATTCACAACAAGATACATGTTGGAGAAATGCTGTAGATGGCCTCATGTTGGCTGGAGTACAGTGGAAAAAAAACCCCTTGTTGCCTTGTACATCTGCATGGGCCAGACATTATGTTTCTGGTAGATATTGAAAAACTTGAGAAAAAGGATAAATGGAATATCTGGCAACAGGGATCTCCCCCAGAGCCACCCGAATAGCAACCACAGAAGAGGTTTTTCAATCCAAAGGAGGTCAGATTCACTAGCATGGGCTGAAACTAACCCTTCCCTCCCATATCCTCCATTTCAGGCAAAATTGTGTGTGCCTGTCAACACCTTCAAAAATCATGGTGTAAAGGGTCTCTAGAATGATCCCAGTCCCAACCAAGGTAAAAAGTGCTTGTGCTCTCTTTCTTCCCCCCTTCTCCTGCTCCTTTTCCATATATTGCAGTTTCCCAGGGCACTTCTGTCCTGTTAATGAGACATGCTGTCACTCCTGTTCGTCTGCCAGAGAAACTGGGTAACACCTGAAAATCTGAAGGGGGCAAAAAAATATTTCTTGATAAGTGGTTTCTAAACTAAGAAATTTACAATAATTGAGTTCAAAGTATATCTTGAGGAGGTTCATGCTAAGAAACAGTAAGCTATTGTAT
Organism: Calidris pugnax; assembly: GCF_001431845.1. Classification (NCBI taxonomy): domain Eukaryota; kingdom Metazoa; phylum Chordata; class Aves; order Charadriiformes; family Scolopacidae; genus Calidris; species Calidris pugnax. Next base: position 8,181,393 of record NW_015090880.1, read on the forward strand.
ATTGAAAGTTTCAGCTACTTTTAAGATTTTCTTGGTGAAGGGTCATGCTGTTTTGAGTCCTGGATCAATGTTTTTTGTAAGAAATACCTTGTGAAGATAAAACATCTCATAATCATAATAATGTCCTGGCCTTGTTATTTCCTGGGCATGTTGGATTGGGGCTTGCTCTTGCCGAGGTCAAATGGTGTCATTCTGATAAAGCAGAGTGGGAAACAGGGTTGGTAGGCCACTTCCTCCTATTGGTTTTCATAAACTCTGTGTAATCAAAGACTGAAGCATAATCTATTGGCACAAGGTTGACTGAACAAGGGTACACAGACAAAGAACTTTTTCAAATACTTGAGCACTTGACGTTTCAGTCTCAACCACAGTTTACATCTGAAGTAATTTGAAGGTTTATTTTTATTAGAATCTGAATAGTCATTTTTGATTAGCAGACTGCATAGATCAGAAATGATACTGCAAAGATGAAGCCATGCAGATTGCCAAAGGTAACAGGCTATCTTTGCTTACTCAGGTTTTCAGTCCTGAACTTATTTGAAGTTGAGCTGAACCATGGAACATTTGTTTGTTTTGCAACTGTTGTCTACCCATCTGCTTTAGGTTTTGCTTGATTTCAAGAAGGGTTGGATTGTTTTGGTTTTTTGTTTTTTATTAAGGATGTTGAGTGCATTAATCCTCTGAAATATCAAAATGTCCTCAAGATTAATTACAGATATGAGTCAACTGTTTGTTGCATTTTACCCATATGAAACAGGTGTTTGGGTTGGCAAGTCACCCAGAGGCAAGTGAAAGACTTGGTAGATGAGAAACAGCACTGTGACTTTATTTTTCTTTTTTTCTTCGAGTTTATGGTGAAACTGAGCTTTCATATTCTCCAGTAGTCAGTTCCTTCAAATGTTGTGTTCTGCAAATGATCCTCACTGGAATGGTTTCATAGAATTTTGGAACAATTGAGGCTGGAAAGAAAAATTGCAAATCATCTAGACCAATCCTTGCACAAAGCAGGACCAGCTGCCTTTGTCTTTATCGCAGCAATCTATGAGGTAGCTGGAGGAAAAAATTAGATGCACCCATCCTCAGGTTTCTCTTTTCCAGGCTGAACAAATTCTGTTCTTAGTCTGTCCTGTGCTCCAGTCATTGTCTGCCTTGACTACAGTGTGGTCATGCCTTTCTTGACTGCAGTACTTCAGAGGTAGCCTTCCTTTGGGAATACAGGGTAACAATCACTTCCTCTGACCTGCTGGTGAAGTTCTTGCCAGTTCAGTGCAGTAGGTGTTTGACCTTTGGTGCACTGCTGGCTCCCACTCAGTTCCTGTCCACCTAGTCTGCACCTCCTTCTCTGCAAAGCTGCTTTCCCCTTAGTTAATCTGCACCACGCAGATTATTGCTTCAGGTACGGGAGTTATGTATTGGACTTTGTTGAGTTTCATGAGGCTTCTGTGAGTTGGCTTCACCTGCTAGTCAAGCTGTAGCTGAACAGAGCCCTGTATCAGCTACTCCCACCAATTTAGTATCTTAGGTGAACTTGCTGAAGGTTCACTCCATCCTGTTGGCCAGGTTAACGTAGCTAAAGACAGTGAGCTCCAGCACTCACTGGCTGAGGAGCTGCACTGATGGTCAGCCACTGGTTGAGCATCAAGTCACTGACCACTACTCTCCAAGCCTGGCAGCCCACCCATTTATTCTGTATGTCTTCGTGTGTCCCCTGAAAGGTAGACTTGAGTAGAGGACAGTACAGAGAAGGTCTGGGAAGATAAAATGGGAAGGCAGTGAATTCACAACTAGAGGACAGGCACCATCTGCTAACAGCTTTCAGTGGAGGTCATGTGCTCATGGTGTTTTCTCTTTAGGAAATCTTCAGTAGTGTATTTCACTGTTCCTGCAGCTTGGAACCCAGGTTTGATTTCCTAAGATCTATTTGGGAAATGAATAATGCTTCCAGCAGCCAACAGTGCTGCAAATTTGGTACAGCGGGGAGCCCTCTCATTAGGTAGAAGGGATTCAGACTACAGTGGTTAAATCCAAGTGCTGGAGCCTCAGTCTAGCGCTGCGGAAGGTCATTCTTAAGAAGAGCTTGTTTGCCAAATGCTGACGGATATCTGTCCCTCAACAACTAAACTCTTGTTTAGCTTTATTTCAAATGTTTACTTTTCTGCTGGGATTTCAATAAAAGACCCTTGTCTTGCAGCAGCAGCAGCAAGTCATCCAGCACAAGAATGGGGTCTGTAAAACTGTCCTTGTTTTGTGCTTGTAAAGCTTTTTGAGAGAGAGTGCGCTTCCCATCCTGTGTTTTGCTTCTGGAAGGAAGTTAAACATACATTATTTAAGTTATTTGTATTATTGTTAGATCATCAGGACAAAGGGGCTGACTGGTAGCAAGCATAAAATAGTTGAAATATATGCCCCTATGATACTTTGTCAAAGGAAAAAAAAAACAAAACAAAACAAATCCCCAAAACAGGAAAAGGAAGGAAAAAGAAGTGAAGATCGGTCGTTACGTTTTGAGCTGCTTTGATATCTCTGTTGTCTTTTTGTCTTCTGAGCTCCTATTAGTCTATTGCATCTCGGGCCATCTCCACTCCCCAGAAATAAGGCCAATTATTCTGTTTCTCTAATAGAACAATTGCTCTTGAAAAGGGAATTCTGCAGAGAGATCACTGGTATATCAGGTCCACTGAGGAGGAGTGCCTCCAGCACAGTAGTGTGCAATTGCTCCTCTTTCCTGGTGGCTTTTCCTTCTCCTAATGCACAGCCATCTCCTTGTCACGGAACTAATGCGACAGGAGGAGAAGTCTGGATTTTAAACCTTGACATGGAAAAAGGCAAATAGAGATTTAAATGGTGCCAAGTAGGGAAAAAAAGCAAGCTTGGAGGCCAGGCAGTTCAAGCCCACGAGCTCTGCAGACACCACCCCCAGTACCTGTTGGGTGCTCTCTGTCTTTCATATTCTCTGTGACTTTTCAAGGCTCCCACTGCATCCAGCCCAAGTTCAACATTGAATTCCTCTCTTCTCTCTCACCTCCCAAGACGGGGGGGAGCCACGGAGGCAAAACCTGCGGGTCCTTCTCCCCCACTGGTGTTGACTAAATCATGTGAGAGGGATTAAGGAGACCAGTGAAGCATTTTAACCCTGCTCTCACCACAAGAGCAGTGGGGACTTGGCGTGTTCACTTAATAAGGGGGCATGTGTCTCAAAGGGGCTGGTGTGTGAGAGGGGGGAGCGAGGCGGAGTTCAGCAGACAGCCCTTAATCCAGTTAGCTCTGGAGGCTGGCGGGTGGGCAAAACTTGCAACTAAAAAGTTTGTGCTCCAGGATTTCCTTTACGGGACTGTAAAAGCGACGTTGTTTCCCCCCAAACGGTGAGCGTTGAGGATCCTTTGCCGCTCTCGGGAAGGCGGCAGCGCTGCAGAGGATTTGTGTGGCGCTCCCACAGCCGTTCCCACTCCTCCCTGGAGCTTTCTGAAACCCCTCTGCCTTTTGATAGCGGCGCAGCTCCCCAGTTCAGTGCCTCGTCTTTGTGTGGGCACCACGGAGTCCGCGCTGGAAGGGAGATAATACTTCCTGAAGTGCTCATTTAGCCCAGCGGGAGAGAGCCGGCAAGCAGCATCCACACGGGTTATTAAGCTGCACTGGAAAGAAAGAGCAAACTGCAGAGTTGTATTAGTTTATGTATTATCGGCATTTGTAAGGTACCTGTTGCCTTAGTAACGAGGAACAATGTATATAGCTTTGACCAGGCAAAATCACCCCTCTGGTCAGGAAAATAAAAAATTCATGGCCTTTCCTCTAGAGCCACTCCTCCCGTGCTTAGGGAGGGAAGCTTAGAAGGCAGAAGAAACTGAGCTGGTTGTTATGATCATACAATCCCGGTTTCTGTTCATTCACTGCTCCTGGGAACCCCGCAGAGCCACTAACAAGCTGTGTGTATACTGAGAGCACGTAGGAATACGTTGGAGGCAGCAGGGACGGAGAGGGGTGGGCAAGCTCATGTAACCCAAATTGTGTGTAGTGCCTTTCCATGCAATGGGCTTGGGGTTATCCTGAGCTGTCCTCAGGGCAGGTGTCCCTCCTGCCCTCACCTCATGTTAGTGGTGCTTCTCCTGGCCCCATCCACCCTGGGAACTGGACCGTTTCTGCATGAGAGAAGTGTTGGGCTCTGCTATTTGGGTGGCAGTTGCATGTGCTGCACTGTCTTCACTTCTCTGGGCTTAGTGCTTTATCATTAAATGGAAATAGCAGCCTCACCCTACCTGAAAAGCTACCGTAGGTCTCTCAGTAGCATTTACTCTTCTAACGTGGGCTGAATGAGTTGAATACATCAGATGCCACTAGTGTTTGTGTCACGGGAAGGTCTGAGGGGCATCATGCTGGGCACTGGGAGCTCAGCCCTGGCGTGGTGTTCACACTGGGGTATAGCACAGTTGCCCCCTCCCAGGAACAGGGAGCCTGGCCTAAGTATATAGCCCTCAGGACTTTAAGATGCTTGCCACTTGGTATTTCCCTTATGGAAAAATAGTCTGCTTTGTACAAATAGTATAAAAAGCTTAACATTGCACTCAGCATGACTACTAAGGAAAATACTGCAAGGTCAACTTAAAGGCGGAGATGGGTTCAGAAGACAATGATGACTTTATGTCGAAATTGGGGGAGACTCATCACACAGGTCTCGGCAGTTGCAGGAGATGAAGCAGCACTTTCTATCGCGTGTGGGTCAGCCAGTGTGGGCTTGTTTCTTTTATTTATTCTATGTGTTGGCTAATGACAGTACAGTTATTGTTCTTACACCTGTTTGCAAAGGGAAATGAACTGATGACAGAATTTTAGTGCTTCTCCATGAGGCAAATGGGTCAGGTTTTTGGTTTGTTTCGTTGGGTTTTTTTTGCCATTTAGTGCAGTACAGTTGGTCTCGCAAGTCTGAGCTGCAGCCCAAGATATATATAGGCGATTCAGAGCCATGTTTTATCATCTTCTAAAGGACGATAAAGTAAACCATGAAAATCTCCACTAGGGTGAAATAAAAGGTGAGATTCTGATAGTTGTAAACCAGGCAGCCAGCTAAGATGAATCCAATTATTTGTGGCATTGCAGGTTTTTGCTGCAGAAACATGTCACATGTGGTAGCCAGCAGCACAAAACTTACTTCACTTTAGCTTGACACTTGTTTTCACAATTGCTATACAAACAATAAAAACACATCATTTGTTACTGTTTCATCCTCCCATCACTCTTTTTGTTGCATCGGAAGAGATTTATCTTCACCGTATATCAGCCACCACAGTGGTTGCTGCTACTGTTACTTTGACTATAATTTTAATCGCCTATAGATGCTGCACTGATCTTCTTTCTGACACAGGAAGATTTAACAGCGGAGTTACGCTCCAGAATCGATGTTAACAAGTCTTTATTTGGAGCTATTTTATTTAATAGACTCTTATAGCTACTAGGGGTGATTTACAAAACTGACCTTCACCAACTGTCTTGAAAACCAGAGAATTAGCAAATACATTTCTTTAGCAAGTAATGGATCCCTCCTTATTGGGAATCAACCTGGCCCCTAAGTCATGGCCACAGTTTTACCTGCCCCAAAACATTTCTGCTCTAACTTTTGACCAGATGATTTATTGTGAACAGCAGAATGAAACCAAACTGCTTGTTCCATAGACGTTAAGGTGCACCAGCAGAGATGGAAGTAGCTGATTTCTTGCAGTGCAGAGTTTCCTCCCATGTCTAGCTGAGCCGACGGCGTAGTTTTAAATGCCCCAAGTAATAGGAGTCTGAACCAAATGCTGTAAAAGATATGGTATGGAACAGCTAGGCTTTGATGGAGACATGGCTGGCTAACCTAACAGGGATTCCTTGACTTTAACAGCCCTGCTACAATGTGCAATCATTTGTGTGGCTTTGACTTCAATGTGAAGGTTTCTGCTTTAGAAAGTAAAGGGTGGGGGGTGAAAATTGCATTGGCATTCTGTTCCAGCAGACAATGTGCCATTGGGACTGTGCTCCCCAGTGAAAATGCCATGGAGGCAATCTGTCTGCTCCTACCCATCACATTTCTTTCCATGCCAGTGGCTGGCAGGGCACTTCCATCCCTATGCAGAATCCAGGCTGCCGGCTGCAGTGGTATTTGCAAAGGTGAAATCACACAGCTGTTACAGAAGCTTGTTTGCTCCCCATCAGACCAGTCGATGAGTATTTTACAGATGATGGGTTCGGGCAGTAGTTCTGAAGTGACTCCGCTCTGCTTCCTTGTGCCTTCTGATTTGACTGCTGGGGATGCTGTATGTACTTCATAGTAAATGATATAATAAAGGGTTATTAAGTGTAGAAGTGTGTTCAGAAGTGCTATCCACAAATCAGTATAAAATATTCCAGGCTGCTGTAAGATCCTATCACAAGAAAATTGAAGGATTTTGCATCAGTTGATTAACCAGTTATGAAACTGTGCCTCTTATTAAACTTTCATGTGACATATTAAATGTACAGTTGTAAATGAAAGGCAACTGGACCATTTATTGTGAAACAAATGGATTGATATGATAAAAAGGGGGTTGTGCTTCTGCATGGGGATACTGCCAAGAGGAATATGAAGAGCAGTCCCAAAAATGAGAATGTCACAATGTGTCTTTACTCCAAAACAGAGTCCTGAATTTGCCCTGTTAGAAAAAATCTATTGCGGGGACTTGAGTGAAGTATTATCTAACCATCTGAGACACAGCCCTATAATTCATGGGTCATTGACACAGTAGAGAAGATCAGTTCTGTCTATTGTAGCAGCAGAGGGACTCTTAATCCATGGATTATTAACGTGGAAAATTGAAGGGGCTGTTACAGGCTTGTGGTTTATTAGACTATTGTGGATTTAGGGAGCTTTAATTTGAAGATTATGGACACAATGGAGTGCAACAGATCCCTTGACAATGTCAGTGGCCAGGCTTTTGTACAGGAGAAAGCTTCTGCCTGAATTCTGGCCTTCCTCATCCTACAGGATACTGCTTAGGGAAACACTTCTGGGTCTGTAATCATCTTTGAAATTCAGTTGATCAAAGCAACTCAGAAACCCACTTCACTGAAGATAACGTTCCCTGGGCTCTCCAGTCTAGAAATTATTTTGTTCTAGTGAAGCTTTTCTTGTTAGCACTTGATTTGCACCCCCTTGCTGTTTTGCCTTGTAAAAACTTAATGCCAGCATCTTTAAATCCACAGGATGCTTTGCAGTACTAGTGAGCTGAATGTGTGTCACGTGTTGGGGAAAGACCAAGGAGTGAAACCTTGGACTTCCACTAGCAGCTGCTTTAAGAAATCTGCTCCTGCCCCTGAGGTACACCTCGAAGGGACTGACTGAGCTTATCTCTGCTTCCCATCCACCGTGAAGGACTAACAGAGGTGTGAGGACTTTGTGGGTATGGAGAAGCACAGTGAGGCTTGAACACGATCGTGGTTCAAAAGACAACCAGCTTTCTCTGAAAGCCCACTAGGGAGAGTTTCTCTGTGCCCAAGCAGTTTGCGTGTTTTATCCTCTTCTGTTCCAAAAGCAGGGAAGGGAACCAGAAATCATTTCAGGAAACTCCACCAGAAGGGTTGGCCTTAAAGTGTGGCAAGGGAGACTAAGACTTGGCATTGGGTTAAGCTTTGTAATTGTAATAGTGTTTGAGAATGGAAATAGTTTGCCTCCGGAGGGCATGAGCCTCTGTTGCTGGTGGTGTATGAGAGCAGGTAAAACATCTGCTGGGAAGGGCTCAGCAGTAACACGCTCCACCACAGAGCAAAGGCATGACCTGGAAGACATTCCTGTTCTATTCTCTGATTTACGTTTGCAATAAAAGAAGAGGGAGCTGTGAACAGAGCTAAAATAAAGTGGCTGGTTGGATTAAGGGTCTTGACATGTCCTCCGAGCACATGCCCCACTCAGGGTATCTGTGCTTGCGCGGGTTGGATTTGTAGCTCTTGCATGAATGTCTGAAGCTGTGGGTGGACTGAGGGAAGCAGGGAGGAAACCAAAATGCCATCTGTCCCTGGCATTGTTTGTTTTATTGCACTGTTGTCCCGAAAAAACACGATTTGGTCATGGAGCTCCTTGCTGCTGGAAGCTGAGGAAGCCAAAGCATGAATGGGATCAAAAGGAACTACACAGATCCATAACTAACGGGTCATGAATGGCTTTTGAATGATGGTTCAGATGCAGCCTCATGACCAAGACTTCTAGAAACAGGGAGGACAGCAGGAGGAACAGCCATGCTTGTCTTCTTGTCTGGGTTATTGCCCTAAGCTGGGTACTGCCTATTCTTTATACTCAATTTCATTTTAAGGCCAGACAAAGCCTTACAAGCTTTCCCAATAGGGAAAAGGGCTAAAGGAAGAAGACAATTATACAAAATAAATTATAGTGTGTGTGACTTGGGGAAGGGGAAGAGAAAAGGAAGAGGGGAGCTCTCCTGGGCCAAGAGAGAAGCAGAGAGGTGAACTGCGTGCTCCCTTTTCCTTGCCCAACATCAATGGGGCAGTCACAGGCAGTATGTGATGGAGCTCACATCATGAGGACAGGCTTTGGTCAGCAAAGCTCTGTTTCTTGTGTTTTTCTCTGCAAGAAGGGGATGCTGGAGGAGAAAGCTTTTGCAGGACTTTAGAAACTGGCTCAAGAGGGTTTCTGGGAGCAGCCTTGGGCACTAGGACAGCATCTGCCCTCAATGTCTACCAAAGGCTTGGTTTCTATGCAAAATGCCAGCAGCTGTGCAGAACCTTGATTAAACCATTGTAAAATTGGTTAGAGTATTTCACTAGCTTGAGTGATGGTTTTAATTGAAAAATATATATATATTTACGTGAAATAAGCTCCCGTTTTTCAACTATGCTTATGTTACACAGATAGCTTTGTTTATATTTAAATAGAAAATGTTTAATAGTCAGTCTGGGAATAGTTGTTTAGCACAAATAACTATTTCTTCAATATTAATTTCCACTTCAAGTATTTACATTTGCTTGCTTTCCCTCCCTTGCCCTCTTCCATTCCCTCCGCCCACCAAAATTTACTTATATTTCCCAGGGAATAAATGTGGTTTAGAGTAATGCAAAAGAAATGATGGATTGAGTGTATTTGCAATGGCCTTTGAAAACTGTCCCAGTGTCCAAAGACTGCTCAGTTTTATTCCTTTAAGTGTTCTGTGCTTACTGCTGCAACATGTCATCTACGCAGCCAGGAAGTTGTACAAGATATACAAGATTCAAGCCAACAGGATAAAATCCAAGTGATCTTTTAGCCAGCTTTTGAAATGAATAGAATTCTGTGACCCAGAACTCCAGAAATTAATATTAACTGATCGGTTGAACACAGATGGTCCGTGCGAAGTTTTCTGTGTAACTTCTAATTTGACACGTGAAACGTTTTTATATAATTTTAAAATACACCAGGATTTTAAGCACTGTGCATGCTATTTAAGGAAGCACATACTGTTGCAAAGGAGCAAGGGCCTTCTGCGAAGTGTTTGGTTTTAGGAGATAGCTAGATTTAAGCAGCTTTCAGAATCTGTGTAGTATGTTATTAATATTCCAGCCTAATCTATGGATATACCAACATATTCTGAAACTGTAGATTGTAAAATCTGCTCAGTTTGAAGATGTCCTACAGACTTGAAGATTTTGATGTTTTGGGAATATAGGATATGATTGCAAAATCTTTTGCAAACTCAGGTCTGTAGTCAGGGATCAAGGTGTTCCAAGCTAGGGATGTGGGCCAGCTCTTGCTGGTAATGGTGCAGAATCAATACCAGAAGGTGAACTTTTGTGTACAGACCTCTCCAAAGGGAGGAGAAAGGCTCATATCACCTTGTGCTCCCTCTGTCCTGCTTCATTGAGCATACATATCTTCTGGTCAAGCCAAAGATGTCTGATTTTTGGCAAGCACTGTACATGCAACTCCATGAAACAGGAATGCACCTTTTAATGGTGATCATTGGGCACCTGCAAGGAGTTCTGAAAATTTCGGTTGCTCTGAAGCCCTAAACTCTAAAATAGTGGGAATCTCTGCTTTGAGTCAGCTGATGTCTCCCACAAGTATGCAAGAAAATATTTGTCTTGATATTAGCAGTAGTTTTTAGGTTATGAAATACCCGAAGGTCAGAACTTTATTTTCTCTCGAGCGTGGTGCTGAATGAACAATAGCTGACTAACTTTTATTTGATATTTGCAGTCACTGATTACACTCCCTCAAGATATTCTCACAACCACTTATTCTTCTAGTTCTGCCTAATAAAGTGGCTGGAGTTTGGTAAACAGCTGGAGGAAATGGGGTGTGGGAGGTAAAAACACTGTAAAACTGAGGTAGGTGAGATGTTCTTCTGGTGAGTGTATGAAGGAAAGAAAGACACTGAGTTCCTGGAGCTCCAGGCATCGCCCTCCCTGTGAGAAAATTGTGAAATAGCACGTTTCAGTCATTTGGTTGCTAATGTTCAAAGCAGAATTATATCCTTGTCGTAAGGTCTCTTGCTGGCAGATGAAGCTTTCCTACTGAAGTCTGGAAAGCAGAATGGTCCTGTTTGACACTCACCTTCAGAGGGGATACCAGGTCCTGGTTGTTGGACAAAGGCTCCCCGCTGTGCCTGGTGAATAGTGGCTCCTCTTGCAATCACCATGTAAAACACTGATTATTTTTTTTTCCCCAAGGATGCAGGGGAATAACGCTGCCTGGACAACTTCACCAAATTACTCCTACTCAGGCTACTCCTCTGTCTCATGGCTTTCCTGTACAGCAAGGTCAGGTGGAGAGCCATCAGGAGACTGCTGACATTAATTGAGAGCAAGCCTAGCTATTTCTCCTCCCAAGACAACCATCTCTGCTGTGGAAAGCCAAGGTGGGAATTTCTTCTTTCTTCACTTGATTAAAGCAGTCCAATTACATCCTTTTGGAGCTTTACATGTTAGCATCGCATAACATCTCTTTTCACTTAACTACTCCAGTCATTTATTATCCATCCAAATGGAACCTGGCAGTGCTTTCTGTATTCAAGTTTTTTTGGATCGGTAGTTATATCTGTTGTCGGTCCAGAAAATGTCAGCTTTCATCTGTCCTCTCCCTCGCACGGAGCTTTTCCTTTTAAACCAAAATTTTTGTTTAAATATTTAAGCATTTATTTATTTAAGTAGCAAACTAATGCATCCTCTACTCATGTCAAATCTCACTAGACTGCATCTCTCTGTCTCTGCTTGTTGTCTTATGGCTCAGCAGATAACATATTAATGGCTTGTAAGAAAACCCAGCAGGATGTATCCTGGGGAGAAAATGAACTATATCTGGATTTCCTGATGGTCCTTCATTTGGAAGTGTTACTCAGAAAGATGTTACGACTCTAATGGAAAAAATGCAGCTGCTTCTTTGCATATACTGCATCCACAAGGAAAGGTGGTCCCTTGTCTTGTATCAAAACTTGCTGGTGTTTCCTACAGGAACACTGAGCTCTGCATTTATTAGTCCAATAAGTGGTTGTCCCTTAATGCTCGAACCAATCTTCCTAGTAATTACAATCAGCAGGGTTCCCATGCTGTGCATCAGTGATGGTTTGTGAACTTGCTTCAGTAACTTCCCATGAATCCTCAGTAGAGTTGACACAGCTGAGGTAGACAAGTCAAACTCTAATTACGTAGTTTTGTCGGGGTTTTTTTAGGCCTGATTTCCTAAAAAGAAGGCATCCACCATCACACTGCAAGTCAGACTCTACAACTGAATATGTTGCTAAGTTTCATCCAAATTTGACAGAGAACTAGATATGTCAGCAACAGCAAGATAAGCAGCTGAGGAAAGGAGAGATTAAATTCATGCCCCCGATTCAGGAAGAAAAGTTGCCCTGTAATCTCAAGTAAATCTCCAGATCCCACAAACTACTCATAGGAAAAGTATTCCTGCTATAGGCGATGTTCTGATTTGATTTGGTGAGTTGCTACCCAGAGACTGGCCCAACCCTGAGCCAGGGAGCCAAAGGAAACAAGGCACTGCAGCTTCTGTTGCTTACAGGTTGGCTTCTCATTAAAGGCTCTCCTCGCCTCACTCTCAGAGATGAGTGTCAGCTTTTGGTTTGTTGTTTGAAGCATACAAAGATGGTTTTTCCATTAACTATTGTGCAACTGTCCGGGAAGGTAATTTCCAGCACTATCTTTACTAATGATTCTTGAGCACAGAAGGGAAAAGGAACCCGAGGGCAGAAGGTACAGCAAGTTTTCTTGTATTAGATAAGATGACAACCTGAGAACATCTCAGGTGTAGGACAGAGGTTTGTACAAGATGAAAATGCAAACATGCCAGGTTCATATGACAGAATGCAATGTCTCCATGATCCCACAATTCTGCCTGGGATGTTGACATCTGGACCACAGTGGTCCTCTGAATGCTGATAAAACAGTGAGTTTCTGTCAGATACAGATGGGTTGTTTTTCAGCTCTATGGTTTTGGTAGACCCTTGTGACCAACTGCACAGCCTACCATTGCTCAGAAAAGGTGTTGGAGCTGAACCCCACTTCTAGGTGTGAAGCTCTTCTCCAAGTTTAAGTTTAAAAGAAGGAAAGCAGTGAATAGGAAGCACTGATGCTGTACGGGCTCTAGGTAGCACTGCCTAATATGAGGACAGCAGCTCTGATGATAAATATTTCATAGATCATTCATGTCTGGTAAAGGTGAAAAGCAATACATTCAACTTTTTATATTCCTTCCTTTATCTCTTTTTGAGACTTGTTTGTTGGAGCACATCACTCTCCTGATCCTGCTTTCTAAGTAGGAAGAGCTGAGGCAGGGAAAAGCACATCTGTTAAAGCAAATTATGAAAGAAAGAGGCACACAGAGTAATTCTCAAAATTCTCCCCAGATGTCCAGCTCTCCTTGGCACCAGGCATTAAAGAAATTCCTATAGGTTTTCTATCTGCATCTTTGCAAACCTAAATCCCTCTGAATGTCTGGCACTAAATCATCTACCCATGGTTACAGAAAGCATTTTGAAGTATCACAGGAAACTGATCCTTCTTCAGCAATAAAAATTGGGTTTAATTGCTGCTCTTTCCATCTCGTGTGGTGCATTCTAGAGAGTTTGCCAGCTTGAACTTGGTGCGTTTCAGCTGCCAAATTCTGTGTTGAGGGAAAGTCCCAAACTCCTTTGCATAAGGAATAAGTGTAGATGTATATAAGTGTGTGTGTGTCTCTCTCTATATATAAAATTCACATAGTGGGTCTATACAAAATATATTTACAGTATCAAGAAAATAAGAAATGGGAGAGTTCCTGAGATTCTGGATTCTCTTCCAAAGGAGGATTATACCTCTTGCTAGTGGTTCATGAAAACACTTGAAACTCAAGTGCTAGGCTGCAGTACCTTCTTCCTAAAACTGATGGCAAATGAAGACTAGTAAATTCTGAGTAGCCTTTTTCTTTTTTAGCTTGTTTAATTTTTCCAGTAAACTCCCTCCTACCAGAACATCAGCTGGACTGCTTAAATTTATTTTGCTTAAAACAGGAACTGAGCCTTAAAATTATTATGAATAAACAGTTTATTTTTAACTGTGAGGCATCCAATGTAATTCATAAATTATTCTTCCTTTAATTAAAGACACCCACCTTTCCAGCTGTTTCTCTAATCTGCTTAATCCAGAGCCAATAAATTCAATGGGTCCTTTGCCAGTAATGTCAGGGACTTTGATGAAGGCACAAGTACTTTTGGGGTTCCTTCTGTTGTCACCCTGGGTGTTACTAGGTCCTGTTGGAGTTGATTTGCAAAGGCCCTGAGATGTGCCTGAAATTCTGGGGACCAGCAGGTTGTCTGAGGTGAGGACTGCCAACCCTGGCCAACACAGTAAGCCCCTCTCTCCTCTTTACTTTGTTCCTATTCTTTCATGTAAAAATAAGCCTGTGAGAAATTGAAGTAACTTAGCCACAGCCATCCTAGAAGAGTAAGTCTGTTATTGAAGGAGCCAGCAACTTGCTCAATGACCCTTCGAGCTAACCCATATATAAGATCATTTCCTACAAAATGGGATGTTTCAGGCAGCTGGTTGGAGAGAGGAGCCTGTCTTTGACTATAACCCATAAAAAAAAAATCACTTTCAGTCCTTTCTACGGCTGGCTCTCTGTGAGTGTCCTGAGTTCAGGAGTAACTGAATGAGTTCACGGAAAACAATTCTAGTGAGGGCTATGAAACACAAATACAAAGACACCACCCTGACTCCAGAAATCACCCGTGAAGTTTGTTAGAGAGACTTCAGCAGAAATAAGATGGCAAATAGAAGACAAAGGCAGCTGTAAATGTCTGGGCTAGTAAAATTCACCCACTTTCAGTGACCTGCAAAAGAGGGGGAAGCGGGTTAACCTTTGTTTATAGCGATGTGCCAAAGATGTGCATTCTTCTTCTCTGCATCTTACCTTTGATTGACTTCTAGTCCCACTGTGTGCTCCAGTGGCATCTGTGACGTGATTCAAATGGGGGTAAGAGACAGTCTGTGATGTCTGCAGATAGGAGAAGCCAAGACGTGTCAATAATTACATGTAGCTAGGTATTATTCTGAAATAAAACTCTCTGATCTGCTCTAACTTTGTCAGGCTACAGATAGCTGTCTTGATCCTCAGTGTTTCTGTGTGTGGCAGATAGAAAAGGGATGAAGTGCTCATTCTGCAATGTTTTTTCAAGCATCTGAGCTATCTCTGCTCACCAAGTATCTGCACTTTAGTGACTGTATCATCTGCATGGTGACATCACCACTGGCTTGCCATTAGATAACACTTCTCAGAAAATGGAAACTTAATCTTTTGGATTACTTTTCCAAGTAATTGGGGGGAAAAAATACAAACAGGGAAGCTTTGCAAGGCCAGAGTTTGTTTTTAGTTATGACGTCCTTTAAAACAAAGGTTAACCATCTGGTGAGACAACTCCTTGCAGGGCTAAGGTTCAGAACTGAGATTAACAGCCGGGCAGAAGCGCGCTAATAGTAGACACGAGCGAGAATTGTGTAGCGAGTCAGGGGTTCTGGTAAATCTGAACTGTTAGGAGAATTCGTGAGGGCTTGGGTGTTGGCTATTTTGGGTTATTTTCTCACTTTCTGAATTTTTAATGTTATTTACTATTGCAGTCAGTCCAGTTGAGTGGTTTGTTTATTTATTCTTTATGAGCCCTATAAAAGAAAACCTTTTTAGATTGTAGAGAGCTGGAAGGGAAGGATGGAGGCATCCTGGGAGGCTGTTACAGATTGTGAATCATAGAATCACAGCATAGTTCAGGTTGGAGGGAACATTTAAAGCTCATTTAGTCCAAACCCCCTGCTATGAGCTAGATCATTTCAACTAGATCAGGTTGCTCAGAGCCCTGTCTAACTGGACCTTGAATGTTTCCAGGGATAGAGCATCCTTGGAGGTAGATCTTCTTGCTGTCGCTTGACCTGGGTTGGGATTTTCCCCTCAGCAGCCCTGTCCAAGGGGTCATTCCTGTGAGGATGACGAGCAAAAGCCTGAAGGACTGTGTTGGGATCAGGGACTTGCTTTGCAGAACAGCCCCTTCATGCACTACAGCAAAACCAGAGCTGCTGCCACTTGACTGAATCGGGTCCTACATTTGTGGATTTAACCTCATTTTCAGCTACAGGTCTCCTGGTATGTAAAAAAAGCAAATTCAAGCACGCTGCTGTGTTCACTGAGGCAGCAAACTTGGGGCAGGGGGGAGGGAAGGGGAGAAAATTCCCCTCCTTCTGCAGTTCATGGTGTTCTTCTAAACTATTTATAAATAGGTCTACTGTAGCCAGTGTTTGCATTTGGACGACTTCACTGTTCTCATTTTCAAGGCTTCTCTCAGATCTGAAAGTAAAGGTCGGGTTGACTCCCCTCATTTGAAATAAAGAGGGGAAGAAAGTTAACCCTGTAGGCAGGTGGCTCTGGAGTAATTCCCAGGAACACGAGCGAGTCCTCCCTCGTGCGGGGAGGGGGCAGAGCCCTGAGCCCGCTCTCCCTTCTGCTCCCTTCTCATTTCCCTGCCCTCTTCATTAGCTGATGACAGTTCTAGCTTCCTACAGCCTTTTAAAGAGATTCCCCTGCACATCATCTGGGATTCATGAAATGCAGAGATCTGGTAAGCAGCACAAATCACACAGGCTTCTGGCCTGCACTTGCCAGAAGCCCTGGATAAGTTTTCAGCTGAGTTTATACTTCACCTCCCTCCACTCTACAGAGGAATAATATATGGCTCCATTTGCTCCAGAAAAACTTGCACCGAAAAAACAACAATCTATTTTGTGAAGGATTATTTTTTGCTGATTGAGAGGTGTTTGGAGATGACAGGCATCTGATCTCATCTTAAGCCTTAAATTGCAGTAAATCCTATATTTATTTACTTTTTACTTCAACCAAATAGGACATCCTGCCTTTGAGTTAACGCTTTCAGTGCTTGCCTTGGCTGAGTGCTGCGTGCCAAAGGCATTAAATATCTACCCCCCCCGGACAAGGAACAGCACAAAGGCACCAATTCATGTATAAAACAGCTAAAACACTCATTAGGATTATGTGGCTCATAAGAAAAAGAGAATCAGAACCAGCCTGTTAAGCAGTCTTTAAGTTGTACTAGGCATATGTACCAATCATTTTTGCTTCTGCATGGGGTAACTGAAGGGCAGGTAACACACTGTGAAACATACACAGCACAGTATCACAGTCTATGGGCACAGTATGGATTGCCTCCTCCTGATGCTGGCATCCAAAGGCTGGGAGCACGAAAGTGGATAATTTTTTGAGGTCACAACTTATATCTGAATGAAGAAAACATGGCTTTGAGTAAGAGTGTGGAAAAATTCACTTCTGAAACAGAAAACACTCTTTTTTCTTCTTTTGCTTTCTTCTTTTTTTTGTTAAATAATCGAGAGCATCTTACCCTCTTGTATCCACAAGACCTGGCTAGCAGCCTTCTTCAGAATACTCAAATGGTACATTTACTTTGGGATGTGTTACTAATAAATAGAGGTTTCTATGTGTTGTGAGTAAGGGGACTGCATGCTGTAAGTTGGTACATTATGAACTTAAACAAAGAAGAGTTATAAGACTAAATATTGTTTTATTGCCTATTTAAGACTTTGGGATGAAATGCTTGTATAAAAGAAGGTACATTATCCCAAGACAGTGATTTTATTTCTGGTATTACTAACACAGTGTTACAAAGACCCAAAAGGTCTCTGTAAACTCTCTGCTCTGAGCTATGAATTAAGGCCAAGATGAACTTCCCCCAATCACAGAGACAAGGCAGTTGCCTTTAAAAGAGGTGTCCTGGGCAATAAGGCTGGAGGTGATCTGATCAATAACAGACCTAGTTCATATATGTTTTTACTGATGTATGTTTTCTTTCACCCAGCAATAACATGTGCAGGTGTAATTTTTTTTAGCACAGAAGAACTAAAAAAATTAATTGTTGCTTTTCTCCTTGAATGTGTTCAGCTGCTCCTTGTTCTGAACATTCCACCAGCTCTCAGGGATGGTTTCTGTGCAGGCAGTTGCTGTTACCCTGGCAAATAAGTGTTCATCCTCTGTTTAGAAATTGAATTTTCTCCCCTTATTTGTTGTGGGAAAAATTGCATGGCATTCTCGTCACAGAATTCCTTTTCTAATTTTCCTGTGTTTTGCAATCTCTGCCAATTATCTTTGGCAGAGCAATTATTATTGTACCAGCTGTGATTCTTCTAGTAGGTGATCCTAATGAAACATTGCTAGGTGTCTTGTGAAATTCCAACACTGGTGAGAACGGACCCCACCAGAGCTTTTCTAATGGGCTTTTTGCTAATTTGTTTGGGTGTGCAAATGAAGGCTTTGTTGTCATTTACCTCGCATGCTATAGCAAAGTGAATTGCCAAAATGATCTTGTATATAGAAAAGTGAAGTTTATGGTAGGTGTTTAGGGATGAGTTTCTACACAGCATGTTTTTTCAATTGCTTTGTGTCTCATTTGAATGGCACGAATTTTAGTTCTATACATCATTGGAAAAAGCAAACTTATAGAATCATAGAATGGTTAGAGTTGGAAGGGACCTTAAAGATCATCAAGTTCCAACCCCCCTGCCCTGGGCAGGGACACCTCTCACTAAAGCAAGTTGCTCAAATAAAGCACTATTCATGAGAAGTATCTCAGTATTTCAACAACAGTTTTAATTACTACAAAATCAGGTATTTTCCTATATTGCCATTTTAAATTTAACATTTTGTAGGTGTATTTTAATTATAGAGACTAGCGACGTAGACATATATAGTTTCATGGAGACCTTAAAAGTTGAATTTGATTTATATTTCTTCCATTTACATTGATTAAATGTCATACGCTAAATAATTCCCATACCCATTAACATATGATTTGCCCACTGGTAATTACTTTGTCATCTTTACTTCCTCAGGCTATTTTCAACTTTAAGCCACTGTTAATCCATGACCTTAGTGCTTTTGTCTCCAGGTCTGAATTATATAAGTATTATGGAACAAGGACTGAAATGAACTACTCTTGGCTTTATTGTACAATTACAGTCAGCTGATTGGCTTTTCTGTTTCCACTAACTAAAATAATGGAGTAACTTTAATTCCTTTATGAAAGAATCATAAGAATTTTATTCTTTTTTTTTTTTTTTTTTCAGTGTGGCAAGGCTAAATAAGAAATACTTCTACGGGGAAAGTAAAAATGAAAAATAGCAACTGTCTGTTTTTCTGGGTGTTCAGGATTGCTGCCAAGTAGACACAAAGATGACTGGAGCAGGAATGTGCCCCGCACTCTGCAGTGGCCACTGCAGTTGTAATTGAATAAAGTCCCCTGAGAGAAAGGAAAAAAATAAAGCCCTTTGGTCATGGAGCTAAAATGGAAAAGTAGGTGCCCTTAAAGGACGTTTTTGTAGCGTGTCTCCTCAAAATCTTTCTGCCTCTGTGACACTACTTAAAAAGCAGAACACCTGTTGAATGTCAGGTTTCCTTTTGGATGCAGGAGCGCAGCATCGTATAGCGTGGTCGTGTCCCCAGCAGCCCGGGCAGTTTGCTATTGCTCCTGTTCCAGGCAAGCCGCCTGGTTCTCATTTGAAATGCTATCTCTAAGCTGCTTTTGTTCAATTGCTTACTTTCATGAAAGGTTATAATCAAAAGGACAGACTTTTGGAAGAGTTCGTCTCCCTTATATGATACTGGTTTCCAAGTGGCCTGTAAATAAGGGGTCACATTTTCCAAAGTCGGTACTGCCCCACCGTCAGTGCTGTGAGAAATCTGCTTTGCAGCTCCATGGCTGTATTTAGGAGGAAGCATTGCTGACAGGCTGAGTCAGTGGCCCAAATTCTCCTCCCTTTATCCATATAACCACATGAAAGCCCGTGCCTCCTATCCACAGAGTGTGCATGAATAATTTGCTTGGCATGGGACTGGAACTAGCTAGCACAATAACTATGCTTTTGTAGGCTCCATATGTCCCTTGCCTTGGAGCTTTTCAAATGATACAAAACTCTGGTACTGTGACTAAAATGAGAAAAGCCTGGGCATTGACTTCAGAAGCAATTGGGAGTGACCTAAAGCTCATGAAAGAACTCTTGGCTTCAATGGGTGTTGACCCAAGTCTGTAGGAGACTTAGGACTTACATCCAGACCCTATGGGGAGATCCTTGAATGCCCCCCCTGCAGCCTGCAGAGAGCTTGGGTTTTTCAATCACTGCAAGGGAATCCTAATTTCCAGATACTTCAGAAACACTGGATTCTTTAACTGTACTTCTCAAAATATGCTCATTAAGTATGTGTGCACACACTGCCTATCCCTCTCCTCCTTTATGCACCGAACATTTTTGGTGGAGGAGAGTTCAGTAACGGAAGCGTAAACCTTCTGTTTACATCCATAAACAAGATAAGGTACAAATTGCTGCAATACAAACTTCCTTGCTCTGGCCCTCCACTGACCTCAGCTATAAACGGCAAGGAGCCTCCTTTCTCACAGTTGTGGGAGGCTCTAGGACAAAATTTCAACCAGCAAATGTGCTTGCAAAATCTTCTGGGGGGGCTCATGGCTGTGGCATAAGGGCCAGGCACGGCTGTACCCACACTCACAGGGTACCCCAGGCACCTCCGACTGCAGGGTGAGGCTGGTTGCATTTGCACGTATTTCCTGAAGTTAAGAAACAAGCTACATGCACTTTTGCCAAAGGGCTTGGACAGAGAAGTGCACGTTTCTACCAGACTAACTGCCAGCAGACATCCGTGTCACTGTATCACACGCTCATGTCTTCTCCTGGAAGTTCTTTGCTGGGTCAAATAAATTGGTTGCAAAATATCTAAGATTCTGCCAAGTAAACATAAGTATAATTAGATTAAAAACCTATTCATGCATTATCTTATTCTTATAGATTTCAATGGCTGCAGAAAGAAAAGGATCTGCTGATAAGACAAGAGTTGGTTTCTAGCCCCGGGAACCTGGCTCCTTGGTGACTTGGACAGATGACACATGGCCTGAAGGAAGGACACAGGGAGAAGGCTGGGGCATGAGAAAAGAGTTAGGGAACAGGGCAGAAAAGCAAAAGGGACTCCTGTCCTTGACCGCTGTAAATATAGCACTGAGAGATCTCACAGCCACTGGCAATCCCAGCCTGGCTGCACATGCCATTGAGACTGTGGTGGGGTTTTTTTTTCACTCAGAGTTTGTTCACCTGGGATTTCCACAGCTCATGGCTGTTCTCGGTGCTCAGTGGAAGCTAAATTATCGTGTTTGGGATCGATATCAGACTGCAGGGCAGTGCGAGGTCAAGCTTTTCAACACCAACACTGCATTTGTAAAGGGTGAGAGTTACAATGATGTTTGTATCTCCCCAGGCAGGACTCGGGTCCCTCTACCCCTGGAAGGGATCAGCAGAGGGGCACAAGGACATCACCTCTGGCACAGGTCACCTAACTGCAGATCCCTGGAAGAGAGACTGGTGCTCAGGTATGGCACTGCTGTGAGCTTACCTTGTTCTTACCCTGTCACCATTGAATGGTCACCATTGGCATGCCCTGGAGATGGCATGAAATGGCCCTAGCAGGGCGGCAGTTCTTATGTGTTTAAGCAATGCAGAAGCTCCTCTCTTGTTCCCTGTGCTGTGCAGCAGGAGGATAGTTCCATGGGAATGGTTCTTGGTCAGAGCTGCTATGATGCTGGCAAAGCAGCAGAGAGGTGGTGACACTGGATCCCTCCTGGTGACACTGGATGCTCTCGGTAGAAGAATGTCAGATCTTGAAAACTGCTGACTCCTGTCCCAAAGGCCTATTTTCTGTTCATAGCAGTGTTCAAAAAAATTTCATGCAGTCAATTAGATACTGCTGCTCTAAACCAGATGGTTTTATATATACATAACCAGGGGTACAAAGTTACGTTCTCCCTGTTCAGAGGGGTTCGTTAATTCATAGAATCAAAGAGGATAAGCATGTGGTTTTTTTAATCAGCCCAGTGCAGTATGTCTGTTCTCTGGGAGTGTGCCTTTTTGGATCTTGGGGTGTTTGGTTGACCACGTGTGCTGGGAGATGCCAGCATGGCTCACAAGCTATGATGGATCTAGGGCACTCAGTTATTGCCCAGCATCTTCCTTTCCTGGTGTTGCATCAACACAAATATCCACTTTGTTGAATGTTTTTATCTTGTTGGTAGATAAAATGGCTGATTTGGACAATTCTCGGTTTTGAATATGGACTTTGAGTTACAAAGAGCTGTGGGCAGGAACCTGCTACGAAAACAGTATAGAGAAACAATGCTGCTGCTATGTATGAGTTTTCCCCTCTCGCTGTAACAAATGCTGCTTTTAGCTGGCCAGCCAGCATGGAGTAAGGCATTAACCGAGTGTGATAAGGCAGGGGAGCTCCGATACTGGCTCCGTTTTCAGTCCTGTGTTTGTTCTGCAGCAAGCACAAAGGGGTCTTGGTCCCTCGATAGGCCCTGTCATGTCAAAACAACGTCAGTTAAGTCAACAAATCCATTCACGTTACAGTCATTTCCAAGTCATGCTTCCTTCCTTTAAAAATTCTGGATGGAAATGTTAAGGATATTTAAGAATTAAACTGATAAAACATTGGGAGAAAATGTGGAAACGGCTGGCTTGCAAACGTGAGCCTGATTCCCATCACCAACATTCAGTGATGTGATTTATAGAGTATACAGAAAGTAGAGAGGCCTGAAAATTGTGACATGTATATCCCAGCATACGTGCATCGCAGGATAGAAAATGACCTCTCTAGCAGAGCTGTCGTATCCCCAGGCATACAAGATGTGCTGTCCACCTTCACATCTTCTTGGGTCTGCCATGCATCTGAAGGTGATGAGGACCTCTGGTGGGGAGGTCACCCAAATCTTCTAACCATGTCTGGGTAACACTTTTGGCTGGGAAAGAAATTTCATGCTCTCAAACCATGTGTATGGAACCTCTGCTCCTGGTGTCTTCAAATTCAGCCCCTGATATTTATTGTAGGTAATAGTGCTATAGTCCTGTCCCAGCTCATCCCTCTTTGCAACCAAAAGACAAAGTAAAGTTTGGTTTAAAAACCTAGGGAATTTTGAGGACTGATCCATGTTTCTGTGTGCTTAGAGTTGACAAAATTAGCTGCTTGCTTCATTGACTGAAAACAGATAAAAAGAAATGCCTCCTTGCGCAATGAATAATTCATCAGTGAAAGAAAGTGCTGCAGGATGCTATTTGGGATGAAAACTGCTTAATGTTCATCTCCATGAGTCAATCTGCTGCCTACAAAGTTAAAGGAAGGGATTCCTGCTGGCTGTCCTCTCTTCAGGAAAAAAAAAAAAAAAAAAAACGACAGAAAAACCCCCCTTTTTAAAACTGCCTGTATTTAGAAAAAGCCCACATTTTAAGTAATTAAAACTGATGATCCTGACAAACTGTAGGTAATAGTGCTATAGTCCTGTCCCAGCTCATCCCTCTTTGCAACCAAAAGACAAAGTAAAGTTTGGTTTAAAAACCTAGGGAATTTTGAGGACTGATCCATGTTTCTGTGTGCTTAGAGTTGACAAAATTAGCTGCTTGCTTCATTGACTGAAAACAGATAAAAAGAAATGCCTCCTTGCGCAATGAATAATTCATCAGTGAAAGAAAGTGCTGCAGGATGCTATTTGGGATGAAAACTGCTTAATGTTCATCTCCATGAGTCAATCTGCTGCCTACAAAGTTAAAGGAAGGGATTCCTGCTGGCTGTCCTCTCTTCAGGAAAAAAAAAAAAAAAAAAGACGACAGAAAAACCCCTCTTCTTAACACTGCCTGTATTTAGAAACAGCCTACATTTTAAGTAATTAAAACTGATGATCCTGACAAACATTTGCCTCCAAAGAAATAGTCTATTGTAAATGTAAACTCTTGAGATCCTTCCAGGCATACCAGCACAACTGTCTCCTAAAAATTCTTCCCAAGCCATCTGGTGCCTTATCTTTGTAGCCAAGCCGTACAATAACTTTAAAAGGGGATTGTTGCTAGCAGGCTTTCGTCTCAGGACTACAGACTCCCTTGGAAGCATCACAGCGAGCTCTGAACCCGTCAACCAGGCAGCTCGGGCTGTGTGAACACTCCACTTCTTTCTGTCGTGACCCAAACCCAGCTGTGGCTCTTTGGGGAGTTCCCTTTCTCATGTGGTTTGCGAAGGGAGTGAAGGAGTTACAGGGAGAAGGCAGAGACGCTGTGTACTTCCAAACGGGGATTTACACTCCATTAATTCTCTCTACGGTGGCCCAGCCTGAGTGGCATGACATGAATGTGGTTACGAAGGCTGCAGCCAATTCACATCATTCGTGTAGCTCTCCCCGCACCTGCGAGGGGAACGTATGGATTCCATGCTCCTATACTGCCTCTGCTATCAAAAGAGAGGTATTTAGTGAGTGAGAAGGCAGGAAGGCATGGAGCAGAGATGGTTGATGGAAACAGCTGGGAAGGAGAGGACAACCCTGCTCCATCTTTGCAGATCATCCAGAGTTGGTGCATCCCACTGGTTCTGAGCCTGCTCCTTAACATCCCACTTAAACTCCATCATTTAAGGAATGCTGAATTCTTACTGTTAAGTACCCTATTTTGGTTGCAGAAGCAGAGCTTGACAGTGAAGTTAAGTAACAAACCCAAGGCTGCAGACACCTGACAGTGAAGTAGTGAGCCAGGTACCAGCCGGAGTGAGGGCTCCTGTGTTAGCTGTGCCCACTGCTCGGGCAGGGGACAGCCATCATGAGAAATGGGCAGGTTGTTGCAGAGTGTGTGGCTGGAAATAGAGCCTGCTCACCACTCATTCATCCAGGGCAAACACAACATAGTTGGGGAGAGAGATCAAATCCCTTTTTAGATTTTTCTCACGTGTTTATGTGATGACTCTCCACCCCCTAAGCATCCCTAGTCTGTTCCTTATTGATGCTGCTTTTGGAGGAAACAATAAAACTGGGTGCAAGAGTGTAGGGCTCTTTCCTCAGCACACCCAAGTTGAAGACTTGCTGGAAGTGGCATCTTCAGAGTCACGTTTAAGCAGTGTCTCTTATTCTTTTAGCATCGGGAGAGCAATCCTACATTGCTGCTCCAAGTCTGGTGCTTCTTCTGGCTGTCGCAATGATGTGATTCCAGCTGTTGTACCAAGTGATGGAGCTACCATTAGGTTACCTTCTCCCTCCCTGTGCCAGTCTCCACTGGCAACCCTGAGCTACTCGGGCAGCATTTAAAACCACCCAGGGTTTTGGTGATGCACCTTTGGGACCAGAGCCGTTTTTCAAAGTTAGAGAGAAATGTTTTTTCAAGCTGTTGCAGCATGAAATACTTGGGTGTTACATATGCTTGTCAGGTGGATACTTATGAGCATAATATGGTGCTGTAAAATAGCTTCTGGAAATGACACAGGAGGCCCCTATTCTGCACTTCTCTAAGTCAGTGGAAGTTTTGTTGATGAATTTTGACAGGAGCTGGATTAGGCCTAAAACATTGCTGTTTTTTAGACATTGACAATTGTTTTGATGGTTTTATAACAGGTACAGATTTTCTACAACTATGCAAATACAACTACATCGCAAAGACTTCCCCCAGGGAGATGTCTGTGCTTTTAGCTGGCTATTTTGTGACACCACTAGGGAAATCAAACAGTTTAGGGAAAAAGAACGTGGTGTCTCTAAAGCTGCCTGGCTTTTTTACTACTCTAATGGATATTTGTATTTTATTATCTCTGGAGACAATCTACTATTTGGGCAAAGAATGAAAACAGCCCTCCTAAAATAGTGCTACAGTTTAATGATCCCTGCCCTGAAATATTGTGTTGTACGCTTACGCTGAGCGCAGGCTTGAGCAGGAGGATGGAACTGATGGCAGGGTCAGAAATCCACAACCCTGTGTCCTTTGCCAAATCAACTCTCTTTGTCTCCTGTTTGTAAGGTGGTGGTGATACCTTGCAGAGCTCTTATGATAATTAGTTTCTATGAACAAAAGTACGTGGCTCCAGGGGTAAAGCCTTTTGTACCTGCAGAACTTCCAATGTTCCCTTTTGGTGTGGGATTACAGAACATCTGCTCTGTTTAGTCCTCCCAGCATTACTGTTAATGTTTTGGCAAAGGCACCTGGAACACAGCGTAGATGTGTATGTACATAATATCACAAGTCAAGAGGAGTGTATTCAGCTCCTGTTTGCTTTTATAGCGTGTCAAACACAAAAGATAAACCAACAGAATGTTTAGCTTGATGGCTTAATTTGCACAAAAATGGGAAGATCCAGAATTAAGTGTTTCTCAGCTACTTTAGGACCTGTTCCAGATTGCTACCTGCAGTAAAAAGGGTAAGGGATGGGTCTATAAATGCTTGTCAGGCTGAAGGAACTCCCAGGCTGCAGTGAGACCCAGAAGTTGGTCTCCTCTGAGCATGCATTTTCCACAAGGCAGATAAGAGGTGGAAGCAAAAGCAGCGTGTGAACAGTCTGCAGCAATGCTGGGAGCAGGGGAGGGGTGAGCTGGAACCGGCAGTTTTAAGTGGAAAGCCTCAAGGGATCATTATGTCCATCCGTGCTGACCTGAAGATGAAAATCCCACACATTTGCAGTGTCTACGTGGGTTTTCTTGTTCCTCCCACCCGGTCCCTAGTTCCTACTCATCTATCTGTTTTCCAGGGTCAAAGTTGTTTCTAAGGCAAACTGAGAGCCAGTTTCCTTGCATGTGAGCGGAGCATTGTGAGAGACTTGTTTGCTTTTCTTCTTTCACCTTCTGTTCCCAAATGGTGCTTCCCCACCCAGGCAAGGAGCAGAGAGGATGTCTGCAAGGACAGGGTGATACTTGCCTTTCCACTGCACCCAGATTGCGCCTCTGTGCCGAGGGATGGCTCTCCCAGGACACAGCTCCTGCTGCACTGCACTGCCTGGGAAGATGTTTGAGTTGTACAGTCTGACCAAGGACCAAGCTGAACAGCATTTGGGTCTTATTTGCCTGGGTGACCTTGGATTAGTCACTTCAGTGTGCACATCTCAGTGTTCAGGGGAGCAGGATGGGGCTGACAGTTTAATTCTGCTCTGCAGCATCCAGGCGTGTCATTTCACATCTCCCTCTGCCACCAGCCCTAAAATGGGGACCAGGGCAAGCTATGACAGCAGTGACAAAGTGCTGTGCTGGTGTTACTGCAAATGGCAGGTACCACTTCCCAGCCCTCCATCGGCCGGAGGAGCAAACCCAAAACAACCAAGCGATTCAGATCTCAAGGGCAGCAGCACCCTATGTGGGGCACAGCTTGGGGGGAAAAAAGAGAGCCCCACAGAGGATGTGAGCTTTAACGGCTACTGTAGATGAGTTAAACAGCATCAAAAAGATTTGGCTTAGCACAGATAACAAGTTTGAAAACTAAGCGTACACCAAGAAATTGCAAGTCTTGGCCCCTCCAAACAAATGCAAAAGGCTTAAACCAACTTAAAAATCCAGCCTTGGCACATTTGTTGAAAACGTCCTTTAAAGAGAAGCCTTTATGTGAGCAGAACAGCTTCCTAAACTGAGAGAAAGGCAGCAGTGAGAAGCAATATCCTTGTTACTGGCATAGGCAGATGAGAAAAAGGGGCTGAAATCCAGCCAGCAAGAGGTCGACTGTTTGAAGGGAACGAAATCTTTCACTTTCTGACCACACAGATTAGAGACGAGGAGAAAATGTTTGCCGTCTTCGGTTATCTTGTGGCATTGAAGAGCAAGCATCAAAGGGAAACAGTCTGCCTCCTGGGATAATCGTTGGGCAAGCGAGTGGATGCAGCAGATAAAGGAAGATGACACTTACCGGGAGAACAAAGATTAGTGACTGGGGATTGCCCTCACCTATGGGGGAAAGGAAACGGCAATGAGAGGAAAAAACAGCGCAAAAACCACAGGAAATCTGGGTTCCTTGAGTGTATTGTTGCAGCAGCGTGCACTGCCTTAAATTTCTTACTGAGGTTTCGTGGTTGTTGTCAAGTTCTCATTTTGTAGTTTCTAAAGGGGCCTTTGCAGCTAACTTTTGCAGTATTTACGTAGGCAACATTCCCAGTGTTTTGAGGGGATTTTTCCATGGGTAGGTATGGGCTCGTAGGGGTTACGTTTGACTGGGTTGAGGACTTGGAGTCTGCACAATTACCATACCGTAAGTATTAATAGATCCTTCCTAATAGGAAAGTTATTTGAATTTAAGATTGGAGCTTAGTTTCTCTAAAGTCCACATAATCTATTTACTTACACTACAGCTTTCCTTCTGCATTTCCTCATTTCCAGCTGTAAAGATTCAAAATGCTGCACAATACACAACTCGTGTGTATCAATGGGAATGGCATTGTCAGGAAGGCCATGCTCCTAGAACACGTTTAGCACCACCACAAAGCTAGGAGCACTTCAGCCCACTGCCAGCTCTGCACCATAATTGAGACCTGATTAGTCCCTCCATGGGTCAGCTCCTCTCTTCTGAAAGATGGAGGGGTTTTGTTTCTTGCCTACCTTCGTGTCTGTATGTGCCAAGGTTTCAGATCAATGAGTGAACCCGTGAGGATGCTCCTCTACAAGCCGGCCTTGCTCCGTTCTGCTCAGTGCCAAAGAGAAAGGGGTCCAAACCCACTCAAGTCACAGGTACGTGCTGCCACTTCTCAACTCTTGCCAGCTCCTGAGCAGCTTTGATCCCCACCCCAGAGCCAAATGGACTGGTTACCTTGTAGAAATGAACTAGGCAAAAAAAGGCAAAGCTTGGATGGGTTCTCCTGTGTCAGTGAGCTGAATGGGAGCAAGGGGGTTCCCACCAGCACCGAGCCCAGCACAGGGGGATGCTGAGGCCGGGAGCGGTGGGATGATGGGGGGTTATGAAAACGGGAACAGCAGCTGCCCTGGGGCACTCTGCAACCCAGATAAACCACCAACAGACCTGTTTCCCAACACCATCCTGATCCCAGGAGGAGGAGGAGGAGATGAGTGAAGGCTGCACCCCTCTCCCCCAGGACACTGGCAGGACTTGCTCCACGTAAGCCTCCTTCCCCTCCCCTCTGACTCAGCTCTAAAGCTATGCTCAGCTT
This sequence comes from Calidris pugnax, assembly GCF_001431845.1. Classification (NCBI taxonomy): domain Eukaryota; kingdom Metazoa; phylum Chordata; class Aves; order Charadriiformes; family Scolopacidae; genus Calidris; species Calidris pugnax. The sequence goes on from NW_015090880.1 coordinate 8,209,885, forward strand.
TTCACTCTCTCTTTCCTCAGGCGCTTTTCTTCACTCCCCCTTTGCTGACCGGCAGCTTGATATCACCCAACACACCCAGCTGGCAGTGCCAAGCTCACCCCAGCACTCCTGGGATGTATGTCTGCACCCACCCGAGTGCAGGACCCAGCCTCCTCCTCCCCTGCCACGACTGCCCCAAGCTCAAGCACCCCATATCCCTCTCCCCACGAACTCTGAGACTTTTGGGGCGCACGTGGAAGTTGTGGGAAGGTGCTGGAAGACCATTGTGTTTGGAAACACACAGGGTGATCTCACTAGCCCAGCAGAGCAGCACCACAGCTCAGGGAGCAGACGTTACTCCTGCTATGAGTTAAATCATTTATTTGACAGAGAAAGCCCGAAGAGAAGAATCAGAGCGAGAAAACACGCCTGGAGGGAAGCCTGGGCTGCTACGCGATGATGTTATGAGATTCCCCTTTTTGTTCCTCCAAGGACCTCGGTGGCTTTTCCGACTCAATCAGGACACCATTGAGTGTGGGACGGGTGGGGATGCCACGCTCTTTCATGCTGAGCCAGGCAAGGCCATGCAAGCCAGGGGGTTGCATGGCAGCCCCAGCAGGCTTCCCAGATTGAAGTTATTTTAGAATAGTTTGGTCTCACTCCTCTTCTGAGGGTTTCTTTCTTAATGTGTGTGCATGAGCAAGCAATTAGCTGCAAGGATAGGAAGATGTTACTGTGCAGGCCCTTTGCAGCATTAAAAGCAAATCTGGTCCAGGTTTGCTGAGGAACAGATGAGTGTGTGGAGATACAGCCACGTTTGGTTATTGGAGAGAGCTGCTGCCAGGAGGAGATGACACCTACCAGAATGGGCACATCACTGCTCCTACACGCCCACAGTGGAAGCAGGAAGACACCTCTGCTCCCCCGAAACTGGGAGACCATCAGGCAGCCATGGCTGTGCTCATGTCAGCCCTGAGCTTGGGCACAGTGAGAAGACCCAACACCATTGTCGGAGCTGACTGCACGCAAACCAACTCCCATCTGGAAGCATCCCAGCTTTGCCAAGCCCCCGAAACCAATATGGGTGAGTTATCTCACTGCAAGCATCCCAGACTTAAATTAAACATATTTTATAAGCGTGGGCACAATGCCACGCTGGGAGGTTACGTGCCACTACGCCTTGCCCTAAAGGTGTGCTGACTTGGGTCTCCACCAACGTGGGGATTCCTGCACCATGCTCGGTGGTGCCAAGCTGCCACCGAGGGCTTGCCCAGCACCCCTCCCAGACCCGGCCAGCCAGCCACAGAGTTAAAGACACACAGCTTTGCAGGTGATGCTTTGTTTACTTTGACTTCTATATTCATTGGACAAAATTTATAATTTGCTGCTAATGGTGGAGGTTTGTAGGGCTTCACTGGTTCATTTGGAAAGGCCAGGAGGTGCTATTCTGCCCAGAAGTGCTCTCCTACGGGGAGAGGCTGAGGGACTTGGGTCTTTTTAGTCTTGAGAAGAGAAGGCTTAGGGGAGATCTAACTAGTGTGTACAAATACTTAAAGGGAGGATGTCAGGAGGACAGGGCTGGTCTTTTCTCAGTGGTGCCCAGTGACAGGACAAGAGGAAATGGGCACAAACTAGAATATAAGAAGTTCCACCTAAACATGAGGAGGAACTTCTTTACTGTGAGAGTGGTAAAGCACTGGGACAGGCTGCCCAGAGAGGTGGTGGAGTCTCCTTTTCTGGAGACATTAAAAACCCGCCTGGACAAGTTCCTGTGCAACGTGCTCTAGGTGGACCTGCTCTGGCAGAGGGGTTGGACTAGATCTCCAGAGGTCCCATCCAACCCCATATGATTCTAAGTGGATTCTGAACTGATTTTTTTAACAGTGTTCCCTTTCTGCAGCAAATACTGAGATTTCAGTTCTTTGTCCCAAAGTTGAGTGAAGAAAGTACAGAATTTTGACATTTTCTATGGAAGTGCAAATCCAAGCTTCCATCTGGCTATCTCCTTTTGCCTTGCCTATAGGCTTTAAATTTCATTGCATCTTTCCTCACTTTGGGGGAAAAAAAATAACAAACACCAGACACAAAACCAAGGTTTTGGGTTAAGGAAGGGTAGAAGACAATGATTAATTACATTTAGGGTGTCTTAAATTATGACAGAAAACTTTCAAATTGTGAACCTAACTGAAATGAACTCGGATAAGGAAATAATCTTTCTTTTCCCTCAGGGTGCCTGAAAACAACACAACAAACCAATAACCCTAACCAAAAGTTGCTTTAAGTGCCTGGTATCTGAGACGTGCAGAAGAAAACAACTGCTATAAAAAGTGTCACACGGGGGGATTCTTCCACTGCCGGTACGTCTCTTCCACCTGTCTTTAAAAAGAAAGACGGAAAAGCATCAATCACGGAAGAAAACTCGGCTCTTTTCCCGGTGAGTGACAAAGTGGCTTCTCCCCCCCGGGACCTGGCAGACCGGGGAGCAGCCGGTGCCGCTTTGAGTTTTTAAACCCCCTTTACCGGGGAGCGCCCACCCCGGCCCGGGGGTGCGGGGCTGCGGCTCGGGCTCCCCCCGCCCGCCCCGTCCAACCGCAGCCAAGAGGGCTTTTCTTGGCGAAAACCTGCGATTCCGGCGTTCTTGGGGAATGAAAGAAAGTGACATGTTGAAAGGCGAAGAGGAGGGGGGAAGAGAGGAGGAAGGGCTGTCCCTGCTCTTGCAGGGCGGGATCTTTTCTCCTGCTTGATCTATGGAGCCCGCCCCCTTAAATTGGCTCCCGGGAGCGCCCCGTCCACCAGCCCGACGGGGGGAGAGGCGGAAAGCGAGGGAGAACAGGCAGGCGAAGGCGGGCGGGCGGCCGGCTCCCCCGTCCCGGCCCGTCCCGTCGGTCCCGGCCCGTCCGCCCCCGCGCACCATGCGCGGCCCCCGGCGCCCCGCTCCCCAAAATTCTGCTCACAGGGCTTTATATGGAAATATTCCATTTAGCAAAAAAAAAAAAAAAAAAGGAAAAATAAAAAAAAAAAGAAAAAGAGGCAAAGGGAGGAAAAAAGGAAAAGAAGAGCCCGGGGAAAGCCGTTCTCCTCTGAGGACAGCGCGCAGCACCATGCAGCTGGCGCCGCTGGCGCTGGCACTCACCACGCTCTTCATCGACGGCTTGAGGATAGGAGCGAGGAGGCAGAAGCTGCACCCCAGGCAAGGTAAGGGGGTGCTCGGAGAGGGGGGGAAGCCGGGGGGTTATGCTGGGCTGCTGCCCCCCCCCATCCTCGGGGGAGCGTGGAGGGCTCGGCCTCCCCGCTCAGGGGCATGTGCTTGTCTTCCCTTGCAGCCAAGCTGCTGGAGAAGCTCAGCGAGTACGAGATCGTGACTCCTACCCGGGTGAATGAGTTTGGCGAGCCCTTCCCCACCGATGTCCACTTCAGGCGGCGGCGGCGGAGCACCAGCGCTGCGGACCCCGACGCCTGGACGGCCGCCGCCGCCGCCTCCTCCTCCTCCTCCCCCAAGGCGCACTACAGGCTCTCCGCCTTCGGGCAGCAGTTCCTCTTCAACCTGACGGCCAGCTCGGCCTTCATCGCCCCGCTCTTCACCGTCAGCCTCCTGGGAGAGCCCGCCGCCGACCAGCGGCGCCTCTACGCCGAGGCGGCCGACGCCGACGTGAAGCACTGCTTCTACCGGGGGCACGTCAACGCCCGCCCGCGGCACACCGCCGTTATCAGCCTCTGCTCCGGGATGGTGAGACACCCCCCACCACCCCCACCCCGGCCCGGCTCACGGCCCCGGCCCCGCCGGGCGCCCAGCGGCGGGGCGCCGGGGCGGAAGCGCGGAAGAAGAGGAGGAGGAGGAGGAGCAGGGCGAGGGAGGGTGGGCAGAGGGATGGGGACGGCCCCTTTGCCCCCGCC